>NC_081162.1:1367947-1610447 GCF_012432095.1 Onychostoma macrolepis
AGAATGGTAGCTTTGTAGAATTTAGTTCTGTAATGATATTTACATTTTTTTACACGATGTTGTTAAACTGAACAAGAAAAAGTTAAATTAAAATTAAAGTACAAAGTCCCAGAGTTGAGGTAATATTGGAATAACACAACTAGCTAACTAAATAGAATTAATAATAATAAAAAAAAAATAAATAAAATACACCATACCTCAATGACAGCAAGATAGCAGTCTTTAGTGTCTGTGCACAGGTCAAAAATGTTCCTCTTCACATCAATGGTGGCTGAGAAAGCAAACAGACCATCATCAAGATCTTCATCAGCTTTTTACATTTGAAACTGACGTAAAATGTTGATTTTTTTTTTCAAAGCATGTGCCATGCTACTAATCAGACCATTATAAATGTGTCTCTCCATTGCAAAGACAAATGTCTAATTCCTTTACAAGTGCATATAAACCTATATATATATATATATATATATATACACACACACACACACACACACACACACACACATATATATACACACATACATATATATACACACATACTGAGATGGAGAGAAGAGAGAATGAAGATAGTTATACCAATGGGTTTATAATCAGTGGCATCAAAGGTCCTGAAGGATGATCCGAATGGACTCTTCATCTGCTGCTCCATCATGTCATCCTCATCATCAGCCTGCAACATAGCTACAACACACTCCAGAACATCAGCAATATGCCACGACATCGAATACCTCAACATGCAGAAGACATTTCATCCGAAGCAAGAGAGTATGCAATTTACAGAATAAACACATTCAACTGTGAAGAGCAGGGCATTAAAAGTCAGATCAGCAGCATCATCACAACACCTGGCAGGATCTTGAGCAGCCTCTGGAGACACAGCTCGGTGCTGCTGTTGGAGTGTGAACACACTTAGAAAATGAATTTGAATTTAAGACATGGCACGCCTCTTCTCACCGAGTGTGACCACCACTCGGAGCAATCGGCAGAGAAGGACCTTAATAAGAGGTCTTATCTCAAGAGATCTTACGTGGAGCTGGGAGAAACGTGCAGAACAACAACAATCTCTGAATCACTCCACCAATCCGGGCTGTCACAAACTGGCCAGACGGAAGACTCTCCCTCAGCGCAAGAGAAGTGAAACGCTGCTTGGAATATGGAAACTGTGAGAAACAAGATTCTCTAGTCTGATGAAAGGGAGTCTGAACTGTTTAACCAACAAGCTTCATCTCTGGAGGAATCAAGGCACCACTGGCAGGAACCAGAGTACTGGTCATCATAGAGGGAAAGCCGAACACAGCAAATTACAAAGATGAATAATGAAAAGCTGGTCCAGAGTGCTCAGGACCTCAGACTGGGCTGAAGGTTTGCCTTTCAACAGGACAATCACCCTGAGAAAGCCAAGACAATACTGGAGTGGCTTGGGGATGATTCTGAATGTCCTTGAGCCAGAGCCCAGACTCGAACCAAACCAAAACAAACATCTCTAGAAAGATCTGGCAATATCCACTGAAGGTCACCATCCAACCTGACAAGGGTTTGAGACAATCTGCAGAGACCAATGGCAGAAAAATCCCCAAACCCAAGAGTATAAAAGCAGCTACAAAAAAACAAAAAGAGGCTGTAAACGCTGCCTCAAACAAGTACTTATTACCCCAAGAATTAAGGGTCTGAATACTTATGTCAATGTGACATCTCAGTTTGACTTTTCCAGTTTGCAAAGTTCACAAATCTGTGTTTTGCTTTGTCATTATGGTGCATGGAGTGCAGATTGATGTAATTTAAATTAAAGCATAAAAGCATAAACAAAATGAGAAAAAAGGAAGTGATTTGAATACTTTATCAATGCAGTGTGTGTGTGTGTGTGTGTGTGTGTGTGTGTGTGTGTGTGTGTGTGTGTGTGTGTGTGTGTGTGTGTGTGTGTGTCTCACCTCCATAAATGACAGTTCCATTGTTGTTGAAGACAATCCGACACTGATCTAGTGCTGGTACTGTGTGAAGAAGATGAAACGTCCTCAAATCCCACTGGAGCGTGAGGTTAAAGCAAACAGCTTCAGAAACAATGCAAGAGGAGGTTCACCATTTAAGCTTTAATCTCATGTATCCCAGTAACACTTCTCCAAATCGATAGCACCCTTTTCTACAATAAATAATTAACCATTGTTAATTAAGTAATTACCAAATTATCTAAAACCTCATTAACAACAGAAGAATCAGAAAACAAACAACATTAAAAACACACACAAAATAACAAGCCACAGCCAGTGCGGAGCAGAAAAGGATACAATCTCTGTGTTGATGATGACCTCTAAACCATTGGGATGGAAAACACCGCTGATGTTCATGTTGAACTTGTCAAACTTATGGATGGCCTGAGAGGTGCGGACATCCCACATGACACCGTCATTCAGGACCAGGTCATCCGTGGGGTTAAACGTGGCACAGTTGCGCTTGTAGTTGTTGGCTAGGTCAGGGTTATTGAGCGTCAGGAGTTTCTGTCCAGTCTGAATGTCATATATCTGCAGAAATACACAAAGATGAATGACAAAGCTGCTCACAGGCTGGAACATATTAAACACAGTTGAGGTCATAAAGTTACATACACCATGCAGAATCTGCAAAATGTTAACAATCATAAAAACTGCATTTATATGCGGTTATATTCTAAATCAGAGGGTCAGTGAAAAACAAACAAAACTGAGTCAAGTGTTCAAGCGAAAGTAATGGTAAAAGGGTGACTTGCATGTGCGATGTGTTCTTTTGTTCCTATGACTCTGTCCTGAGAGAGTTTGCTGAACTCCACATAATGATCATCCAGGAATGAATGCCTAGAAAAAAAAAAAAAGGGGGTGATCAATGATCAAAAAAAAAAAGAAGAAGAATTTCAAGTTTTTAACAATTGGTTAATCACTTATGGGCATGCTGACTCACTTCATGATGAATACGGACTTCATACCCCACAGTGCTGATAAAGGATAACTCCAGGAAGCTGAAGTCAAGAGCAGGGAACCGTCCTGACACACAGACAATATATCAGCATCTACCACAAAAACGCATTTACACAGCAATCACAACTGCAAACTTTGATACTAATGGCTGATGTGGGTGAGAGTGCATGAATCACTTGAACTGTCAAAGCGTATCAAGCTCTGCCTTACTGGACCATGCCAATCAAATACCATTATATTCTGCAATTACAGGCCAACTATAAAACCACAAAACTCATATGCAACATCAGGGAGAATCTATCATAGCCAGGGTACTTTTTGAAAGGTGTTAAAGCACAACTAAAAGCATACTCTAAAAAAAAAATGGAACTTTCAAATGTTCTACTAACTAATGTAAAAAAGTAGCCTGAACAAAGAATTTTTAGGAGGAGGAGAAGTCAGTTTAATTTGTGTGAACGGAACAAAAATACTCTAAACATGTCGATTGTTTTGTTTACCTTACTTAGATACTTGAATATTTGTTCACAACATACCTAAACGTTCTCCCAACTTTTCAAATTGTCATCTGAACAAATAATTTTACATTGAACAATACTGCACAGGTTCCCAGCATGCATTTCAGCTTGAAAACATTTAATGTTAATTATTAAAATATTATCAATGTTTTCAATTTTACTGGCTTAATTTATGTTGTTGTTGCTGCTGCTGCTGTCACTGTCAGTTAGCTGTCATGTGGATCAGAGTTAATATTTTTACTGTTTTACAATTTGATGATCCTCACCATGGTTGAGAATCGTGTGCTGAGGTACTGTATATATGTATATCTCATTGCACCTTCTTTAATGCATTTGTCTATTGGCATAAATGTTTGCCTTTAGTTTTAAGAGGCAAATACCGCCCATATTATGTAGAAGGCTTTGAAAATAAACAAAATCTAAAAGAAAGATTAGCATTGCTAAATGCTAAAAGTCTTTGGTTGCTCTGACACATCTTTTAACACCCAGTAGACTGACTTTTATTCATTAGATGAACTTAAGTTTTTAAGTTGTCGGTTGCTAGTTGAGTTAAGTGCGATAGGTTGCCTTATTTTTTCTGAGTTAGGTTAACTTTTTTTTTTGTTTGTTTGTTTTTTACACCATGCATGTTGTTGTATTAGAGCCCTGGGCCAAGAAAGTTCAAGAACTCAAGATGCATGAATGAGTGAGTGTGCGTTTACTCTGGAGGGCTCCAGATGTGTGATGGCTGAGCTGTGGCAGCTGTAGCTGGCTTCCTCCTGTCCACTGAACACATTGTAGAGTTTGAGCTGCCCGGTACACGTGCCCAACATCAGGAAACGCTCTCGTGCTGAGAACGCACAACACATGAAGCCACTCTCATCCTCCTCAGCCTCCCTGAACACAGAGATCGGCCGAAACCTGGACACATGGTCACAAACAGCATTAGATTAGCAAAAGAACTCAACTCATTAATAACAACATTAACAAACAATACAGCTAGGACAGTGCTGGACTTGGCTACTGACTAGAGATGCAATGGTATGAACATTTCTTATCACGATTACAGTGACCAAAATAATCACGGTATTGTTAAAATGTGCTGGAAATGTTAAAAAGGTATTGACACAATCATTTCACCAAGCTTCATATTTAAAAATCAACAAACAACAAATAAAGTTACTAAAACAAACAAAACATGATTGTTTGCCCGGATTTTAAAATGACAACATGACTGACAAAAGTTGATCTAACATGTAGGAAATGTTCAAATAAAACTTTGAAAAGGTTTCATAAAAGGGTAGACATCACATTTCAACCTTTAAATAAAGAAAAGGGTCGAGTCAAAATGATAATTGATTAATAAATGATTATATGTATTTTATCAATATTGTGTGCAAGCTTTTTTTTTTTTTTTTTTTTTTTTTAAAATCAACCAGTCAAAATTTACAGCAGGGCTTGCAAATCCGGTATTTTGTCCAGACAGAAGCCGCACACAGGCTGAATGTGAGTCTCTGTAGATCCACTCTCTGACAGCAGGTGGCGCTGATGGAGCAGCAGAATTACAGCTGTTTCCCAGTTAAGCAGCATTGCGATTAAGAATACGGATTTATTAGGTATTACATGGAGTGAAGATGAAAAATGCCATTGATACTTTTCTGAAGACAGTCAAAACCTTCAGAGGTTCATTCATATTAATTTGTTTAATTCCTTTAGCACTATTTTAACCCTTGTGCGTCAATTTAAAAAAAAAAAAAAAAAATGTTACACAGGACAAAAATGTCCATGTCCAAAAACTGTCATTAAAATGAGACGTACTCCTAAGCTTCAAATGTTTAAGAAGATCCTTGACAGATTGTTGAAGTTAAAAAAAAGTTGTAAAAAATTTAAAGTTAGAGGTTTAGGTTAATGAAAATTATTTATGAGCAATTAAAAAAATTGCAAGAAAAGCAAAGCCATAAATCTAAAGTTGCGTTCCAAATTTGAGATTGATCTAAAAAAACTAGCTGTTAGTAAGATTTAGTTTGGGTGCAGCACCAAACATTTCCAATTAGATTCCAGCAAAGCTCCGCTGGCAAACACACTTTTTTTTTAGGACACACTTACAAACCACACTCTGACATCCATACCAACACACCCACACAATTATAGCTGCATAATTTATCCAACTGGCTCTATAATACAGCAAAAGCAGAAAATAGGAAAAATGTGAGTATTTGCTTTACAGGCCAAACCTAAGAAAATGGCACCATCTGGTTAAATGGCCCTGGGATAAAAAAACATGTGTGTCCTTAATGTCCTGAGAGGAACTATTTTTTGTACCTAGTGTAAAATAGATTTATTAAAGGAAATGAGGGTGAAATATTTAAATTCCAATAAAGACACACACCTGTGCCAAAATTTATGCAGTTGGCATTAACAGGCAAAACGATAAACATAAAATATAAAAAATACATAAAAAATGAAAAAGGACAAAAATGTCCATAAGGTCGCACAAGAGTTAAAACGTCGCAGCTTTCCGCCATGTTTTCATGCAAAATGAAACTACTCTGCATGCTGTGCGCATGTGAGACGGTTACTGAAAACTCTGCTTTATATTTATTAATCCTGAGTTGTTCAAATCACGGTAATCGAATACGGTTTTAATGATACTTAATATATGAAACTGTAATACTAACCATGGGGAATTTTATCATGATTCATCGTCAAACCGGTAATCGTTACATCCCTACTACTGACCGACTCATATTTTCACATTTTATTTCATGACATATTTTCATATCTGAACAAAGCATCAGTGTAACTGTACCTGCTGAAGATAAGATGCCTGTCAAAACAGCCTCCATCAACCCCTCCGTATTTGGGGTAGACGACCCTGCGTGTGTGGCGAGGAGTGAAATTGGTGGGTGCCTGGCGTCTCTGCTTGGACTCTGGGCACTGATGCGGCGTGAAGAGGCTGAAGGGAGGACATGTCGTCACTGGGTTCTTGCATCGGGCGTGCTGCTCTCGCAAATACTCGGTTATGATACTGGAAATGAGAACACATGATACATTAACACCAAACTCAACTGACAAAATATGATTGTCCCCCCAAAACTTCATGTTTTAAATGTGGGATTTCTTCGAAAGGATATGGAAAGCATCAAGTGCTACAAAAGCAGATTTTACACATTGCTTTCAGTGTTCAGAAATAATAGTGCCTATCCCAAGTAAGAACTGTTTACCATATTTTATGTGCTGCATAACAACTTGGGTATGAAACGAATGAAGGGAAGCACACCTGTCTAGAGTTGGTGGAGAGGGCAGATGTCTGTCCAGCTGCTTTTTCATGGCCGGACTCTGGCTGAAAGCACCATGATCAGATTTCTGCCGCAACACTTTTGGCTTCTTCCCTCCCGCAGCTGCACACGGTGACTGCCGCTCCCGCGAGAACACAATGCGTCCGATGAGCGGAGAGCCATTACTGTGATGGGAAACTGCAGGCGGTGGAGGGGGCGGGGCCTGTGAGGTGGAGGGGCGGGGCTGGTGATGAGGAAGTGCGTGGGGGGTGTGGCCACCCAGACGGGCCGCGACTCCGTTAGTGAGCCGAGGAGTCCGTGGGATGCCGGCGGCAGGAGCGGGAGGCGTCGCGACAGAAACGGGAGTGAATGGCGGCACACTAGTGTGAGCCAGAGCATGCAGCCCCATGGGCAGCTCGGCTTCTTTCGTCAGTGCTGTCGCTGTGTCCGTGAGACCTTTAGACAAAAGATGATTCCGAATAAGCAACAGAAGCTCCTTCTCTGGAAACGAAATGCGCGACTGTGCCACCACACTAGCCCGCTGCAGCCGTGCCAGGGAAACATCTGTGCCGATCAGCAATGGCTTTCCAGACACTCGCTCTATGAGTTCTGCTGCATACTTGCAGAAGCGCACATGCTCGCTGCGCTTGTCCTGAAGCACAGGCTCTTTCATCAGCTGCTGGATCTGTCCGCTGCTGAACAGCGGGAGCTTGCTGATGATCTGTCGCACCGCGGCGCTACGTGCCAACCCAACTAAGGCTTTGCACGCCAGAGCGCGAATCTGATCGGCATCGGTGATGGGCATCTTGATGGTGAGCAGGGACAGCAGGACTTTAATGCCATTGTTCGACTGAACCACATTCCACATCTTGACCAGGACGCTCTCGCTGGCGCGGTGGGTCTGCGGCAGACGGCGACGCGGGGTGCCAGAGATGAACTTGCCGATGCTAGAGATGCGTTTGTCTGGAGCGCAGACGCAGTTTATGATCACCTGCAGGGCCGACTTCTGGATTTCTGCGTCATTTACAAATACTTCACCCTCTGCGACGACCAGCACTATACTCATACCTGCAGAGCACAAAAAGCAGTTATCGAGGGTAGTGTTTACAAACAACCTTAAAATAAATGCATGCATCTCACATTAAAAACCACTGCCATTTAATTAAACATACTGCTGTGCACACATTCAACTGCAAATCAGGGTAACCTCAAGTACTCATGCTTTATTCACTACATACTGTATCAGTTGTGGTCAATTTCACAGTATCTGCAAAATGTTAGTTATTTTACCAAAATAAGAGCGATCATACAAAACGCATATTTAGTACTGACCTGAATAAGGCATTTCACATAAAAGATATTTACATATAGTCCAGAAAAGAAAATAATAGTTCAAAAGTAAGCCATGCATTAAGAGCCTGGAGGTGAAGACTTTTTGAATTTAAAGAGCGGCGTAAACTGAACTTATTTGGTCTTCTAGGAGACACGCAAGTATCTTCTGTAGCTTCTGAAGGGCAGTACTAAATGAAAAATAATATGGTATTTAGGCAAAATAAGAAAAATATACACATCTTCATTCTGTTCAAAAGTTTTCACCCCTCGGCATCGTGTTTCCTTCTGGAGCGTATGTAAATTTTTGAACGGGGTGATTTTTATACATTCAACTATTATTATCTCTTGCGGACTACATGTAAACATTGTTTATGTGAAATATCTTATTCAAGATGTAGATACTGCAAAGTCTGTCAAGACATACAAATTAGAGGTCAACTGATATTGGATTTTGCCAATACGCTAATGTGTTGAAAGAAAGGCAATAAACTTATTGTGCAGACAATAAGTTCTATAATGAATGAGTTAAATTACTATCTTAGTCCTTCATGTTAATCAATCAATAGAGACGTGTAGTATTCACTGATTGTGAACTGCTTTGAAACAAGTCTGTAGAACAGCACTCACACATATCGAATTCAATCATAGGATTCAGTGTACAAGACTGAACTTTCTAAATGCCCTACTCTAGTGTGTAGCCTAGGGTTAAAAGTGGTGTGAACCCCTTTCAAACTGACATGAAACACTGCTTCAGTTATGAAAGATTTCAATAGAAAATGACCACAGTGTGAAAAGTTTCCTTCAAATGTCAGTGCCATTAAACTAGTCATGCTATTATTCAGGGAGACTGTTATAAACATGTTAACGGTTAAACTAACTTCTGCTATATATTTTATAACATAAGTGCATGAAGATGGGTTTAAGTAGAAGCAAAATTGTCCATGGGTTTTTCCATGTACATTATCAGCAGAAGAGCAAATTCTCACCAACAGTGGAGATGGTGGAGCCATTCTCATCCAGCACAGCAACGTTCTCAGACAACAGCAGCTGCGTTTTAGGAATGACTGTCAAAATGCTCAAGATATCCAAAGCGTACCTCACTGTGTCAGCCCTGAAACACATTCACCAGAAAAAAGGTGCATTTAGTAACGTTATAAAAAAAAAAAAAAAAAAAAAAAAGTTAAAATCGCGAACACAGGTATCACATGAAATGAATACTTCAGCACGGGGCAGATGATATACTGAAATTTCACATTATCAGCTCTATAATGATCAAGTGTTCCAACAGAGTGTTGTGCATGAAAACAAACACCACAAGCATTTGAGACATTTTAATTAGTGCGGTCAATCGAAATTAACTAATTAATTGCAAATTTTTTTCTTAAATGAATCGCGATTATTCCCACCTACCATTATAGTTTTAAATATACTTTTATATTGCAATAATTTCACATTCAATCTTCAAATTAATGTAGAAACAACAAATACAGTATATTTTTAATATTCATTTAATTGTATTTTTTTAAGACTAAAGGTGGGTATCACCGATAGCTATGGAAGCCCGTTTCCACCACTGAATAAAAAAAAGGTTATTGTGACTCTCACAATTCTGACTTTTTTTTTCTCAGAATTGCATTATATAAACTCGCAATTTCATGTTATAAAGTCAGAATTTCAAGATATAAACTCACAATTCTGAGAAAAAAAAAAAAAAAAAAAGTTTCTTAACTCGCAGTTTATATCACGCAACAATGAGAAAAAAAAAAGTAAGAATTGTGAGAAAGTCGCAATTACCTTTATTTTTTATTCAGTGGCGGAAAAGGGCTTCCATAGATACCAATACTACTGATGTCTCTAGGAAAAAAAAAAATTTTCCCCTAAAATGTAACCATTGACTACAGCAGGGGTAGCCGACGCCGGTCCTGGAGTGCCGATGTCCTGCAGAGTTCAGCTTGGAGTTTGGAGCTACTCTACAGGAGAGCGACATTCCAGGACCGACGTTGCCTACCCTGGACTATAGTCATTCAACATCACAGTATAAATGAGATGTCAATGTGAATATTTATAAGACTTAAAAATAAGTGAACTTCAAACAATCTTCACATAAATCCATTATAATAAATGTCATATTTGCTACCTGTGCCCTTCAGCAAGTAGGAAATATACAGTAATTGAATAAAGTTATCAAACACTAAATTAAATATAGATGAATCCTTAAAGCTACAAAAGTTATTGATTTCCTCTTTTTTCCTTTGTTCTATGATTGATAGACATCACAGTAGCTGGTTATGTTAATTGGCTGCTGTTACTTTAAGAGCAGCTGCTGCTGAACGCAACGCAGCTCTGACACGCTTTGTATTTTCTCACAGCGCGCACCGCCGCATTTGTACGTGCAATTGCACACTACGAGCACAGAACAGCTGACAGGACGATTGGTTTTTACTGATATATGGCCTGACAAAATCTCATCTGGCCACAGTTTACTGTTGTTCTGCTGAAGCTCCTCGTCACCTGTAGGGCTGTGACGATAACCGCATTACCGCAGTAATGAGATGCCGACCGCGGTGTCGAGGTCATCACCGCACTTTTTATTTTTCCGGTCCTAAAAAGAATCCGTGCAGACACAAGTCGCAAGGTAAGCTATTTGCAGGAGGAAGCCCTTGATCTGCACTCTGCTCCGCTTGCCTTGCCAGGCTCGATTCCCTCTTCTGTCGAAAGTTGCCAGACAATATATTGGTAACACTTTAACTAATGTTAACAAAATGACACCTTATTGTAATGTATTAACTAACATGAACAAACAATGAACAATGCATTTATTAATCTTTGTTAATGTTAGTTAATGAAAATACAGTTGTTCATCGTTTATTCATGTTAGTTCACAGTGCATTAACTAAAGTTAACAAACACAACTTGTGATTTTAATAATGCATTAGTAAATGCTGAAATGAATATCAACTAAGATTAATAAATGCTGTAGAAGTATTGTTCCTTAGTTCATGTTAACTAATGTTGTTAACTAATGTACCTTATTGTAAAGTATTACCAATATATGACTATATGTGCTACGAGCGCTCCCTCGGAGCATGTATTCAGTGCGGCTGGCAACATTGTCAGTGATCCTTGCTGAAACCAGACAAAGTGAACATGTTGGTTTTCCTGGCATGAAACATGAAGACCGAAAAATAAAGCAGCAGGACTTGCAGATTCACTCAAGTGGCTCAGTAGTTGCACAACAGCCGAACACTTGTACAGACTATAGGCTTAGCCTGATGTTCCCTTTTTGTTTCACTTTGAAAAACCCAAATCAGAAAAAAAAGCCTCTTTTATGTTGTAATTTAAAAAAGGTTGTTATTATAAATGTAGCTGTTACAAATGATTAATTATTCAAAGTTTCAAAAATGTAATAATTATAAAAAATATATAAAAATAAACAAATTATTCAAAAATGTTGGGGCATGTTGAGCTCGGCTTGTTCTTTCTGCAGCTTTCTCAGGTTGTTATTCTTTTAATAATTTATTGTACAAAGAATGGGTTACAAACGATGGCAAAAACTGTTCCATAATTCCTATTAAACTTAAAAAGTTATAGAAATATTATTTTGTCATTGTTGTTAATATAATTTGCTGTTTTAATAATAAAGAAGACTGCTTTATTATTATTATTAATTTCCATGTTCATTTACAAGCTGCATGCATTCTCGATCATAAGTCAGATTTACGCCACGGAGGCGGCGGCGGATGGTTGGGGGCTTCAATTCACTTTGTCTTGGAAACCCCTCTGATATTGGCACTTTTGATGATTAAAAAAATTAATATTTCATTACAGTTGTGTGAAGAGTGTATATTTCTACTGACAGCCAACCGAAGACCTTACGTGATGCTGCATCTACACCGATAGGGGTCAGTGTAAAAGAGCAGTCACAATGTTTACAGCAAAACAAACAAATTAACTTGTAGTCTCGCATAGTTACTTTGGTGCAACATTTACTCCCACACCACTCTTAGCAGTTCCTCACCTGCCGTAGTATGTTCTCCAGTCACAGGCGATAGAAATGAGCTGCAAAAGGAGCTGCACACAGGACAGTTTGTGGAAGACCTCGGCAGGCTCCCAGTACAAACGCGCCGGTCCAAACTCAATCAGGAACTCCACCATCTCTACCACCTGCTCATGGGTGTAGGAGCAAGCCTACAAACATTTACACAGGGGAAAAAACTAATTAAAACTTCAACACAATCTACAAGCATTCCCAGAGACCTAATTTTTAGCTTACAAAGCAGGACTTTGGCCTTGCACAAACTGACAAGATTTCCAAGTTTAACTTCTTTCCTAAATTCTTCTATTCACTGAAAAGTAACACGGGACATCACAGTAAGAACACAACCACCAGTGTTGGGGAAAGGTACTTTTAAAAGTAATGCATTACAATATTGCATAATTACCTCAGTAAGCCTCAGGCTGAAGGAAATGTAAATATGTCTGTACAGTAGAGGGTTTGCTTAAACCTTTCAGTTGTGCATTCTGGATTACACGAAGAAAAGGATGCAGGAGAAGAAAGTTCAACTATTTTCAGCAATAATAATCAATATTTAATTTTTTTTTTTTTTTATCTAATGTAAATTGTTCATTAGTATGGTTGCATTGGATCATCGAAGGTCAGCAGCAAAGACATTAATAAAATGGGATTTTTTATGTTATTTAACATTTAATTATTGCAGGCTTGCTTCATATTTTGAGTTTGCATTGCACCGTTTTTATTCTTTTTGAGATACACGGAATCTGTTTTTTTTTTTTTGCGAGTGAGAAGCAAATGCATGTAGACATTTAGTCTAGAACTACAGTAACATGTTTACACAGCGCACAACGCCTCTGCACTTATTCTCTTAACACGAGGACAGCTGTCAGTAAATAATGTGAAAGCAAAGTAACTGGTGCTACTTATTTGAAAAAGTCTTTCTTGTAAATTAAACATTAATGCGTTACTTTACATAATCAGATTACTTTTTTTCCAAGTAACTAGTAACTCGCGTTACTTGTAATGTGTCCCCCCCCCAACACTGACAACCACAAAGTACATTTCAGACAACAAACCATGCACAACATAATCAGGTAGCACAGTGACGTGACTGTTGAAGAAGGTCCTAGCTGTAGTAAGGATCTGGCCGTGTAATGCATTACAGCGGTAGTGTGTTAAACTGATGTACCTTGTAATAAGGCTGCGGGTGTACAAGCGCTCCTCCCTCTGTTCGCTGCAGCGACTGCTTGACCTGCTCGACTTTAATGGCCAGGTGAGCCTCAAAATACCTGCGCAGCGCCATGCAGGTGTGTTTCGCAGTCTGTCTGCTTGAGAAGATCTCATCGTCGCTCAACAGCGCACCCTGGTCCTCTGGGTTCAAAATCTCCAGAGTGCTAATCTACAAAACACAAACACCCTGTGAGGAGGAGGACAGAGTACTAAACACACAAACTCTGCATCCAATCAGTGTGTCCGTCTCAATACCAGCCTTGATCAGATTAGAATATCTATTGACATTTATCATCTATTACTCTTGTACGTGCAAATAAACCCAAACCTTTAACGACATTATTTTGGTAACATCATACAAAATAACTACAAGAGAGAGGGGAAAATATTCTGTCCTTCCAACACAACTAGCAAAATCTAAACACACCAAAACCATTTAGGAAGAAAAGCATAAGCCTTATACTACTAAATGTGTTCAAATATTCATTCAAAATAATAATAATAATAATAATAATAATAGAGGATGCTTTAAATTGATCAAAAGTGATTGAACATTTATAATGTTACAAAAGATTTCCATTTCAGAGAAATGCTGTTCTTCTGAACCTGAAAAAAATTAAAAAATAAAAGAATAATAATAATAATAATTCTACTCTGCTGTTTTCAACATAATAATAATAATAGTTTTTTGAGCAGCAAATCAGAATATTAGAATGATTTCTGAAGGATCATGTGATTGGAGTAATGATGCTAAAATTTCAGCTTTGAAATCACAAGAATAATTTACATTTTCAAATATACTCAAATAGAAAGCAGTGATTTGTTACACTTTATTTTAAGGTAGCCTTGTTACAGTGTAATTATACATTTAAGTACTGAACAATATTAATTAACTACATGTACGTACTATATGGTTAGGGTTAGGCTCAGGGTTGCTTGCAGGTAATTATGCATAATTGTTATTATAATAGCAAGTGCATGTAACTTGTGTAACAAGGACACCTTAAAATATAAAGTGTTACCCAGTTATTTTAAATAGTAAAAATATTTCACAATATTACTGCTTTTGCTGTATTTTGGATCAAATAAATGCAGGCTTGGCGAGCAGAAGAGACTTCTTTAAAAAAACATTACCGTTCAAACACTTTTGACTGGTCGTGTATGTAGTAGAAATATGAACTTGTTAGCAAAGGGCCCGCCTCCCCTCATATCATCACCATCCCCAGTTTATCAATGACCACCAGCTCTTTCCCAGGCTGACCTTCATCTTTGACTACACCCGTTTCTCTTTAAAGGGACACTCCACCCAAAAATGAAAGTCCTGTCATTTACTCACCCTCATGTGCTTACCCTGTATGATAAACACTGGAGCCCATTGACTTCCAATGCATGTAGAAAAACAAAAAAACGGAGGCATTTCGCAAAATAAGTTCCACTCAAGAAAGTAACAGTTTTTGGCGACAAGTAAACGGTGGCAACGTTTTTGAGTGGAGTATCTCTTTTTGTTGTTTTGTCTTTAATTCAAGAAAAGATCTTCATCATGTGCTGCAAATACAACACAAACAAATATAGAAACTCTCAAGTAGCACAGACCGCAACAAAACAAAAATTAACCACGTTTTCTTTTTTGGCATATTGATTACAATTTGTATAACCAAAGTTGCAGAAATACCATGGTTATAGTATGTTAGTGTAGCAAAACCATGGTTAATTTATGCATGGTTACCATGGTTTAACTATAGCAACCATTATTTTGTTTATATTTATTTTTATATAATAAATGTATTTATTAATTAATTGATAAATTTCAATAGCAAAACCATATGCTATGGTTAATTTTTGTACCGGAAGTTGTAAAAGTAAGTTAGCCAGCTTACATAACTTTTCACAGGTATAGTAATTGTGTATTTCGTCAGTATATTTAGGCTAACAATATCCAACAAAAAAGCAGCTATGAGGATTCATATTAGCAGGATGTTAAAATAAAAATCTAACCTTTCAGAGCAAACATTGATAAATATGTCCCAGCCATGTCCATCACTTTGTGGTTCCCTTAAACATTTCCGATGTGGTCTGTGCCTAATTTGCAGCGTGTTTTTGTTGCATGTATTTGCAGCATGCGTGTAGTCAAATTGACGAAGATGTTTTCTTAATTTGCATGCATTTTTTCATTTGCAGCCACTGTAATGATCCCTACGCAAACACTAAAAAGTGCATACCAGGTTGACGAGCCGCCGCAGCCCGTCCTGTTTGTCGAAGAGCTCGAGCACGGCTCTGAAGGAGAAACAGATGGAGAAGAACATGGTGGCATGGCAGCAGCCGGAGGCGTGAGAGCACTCCAGGAGCCACAGCGTGTAGCTCACCACCTCCGACAGCAGCGAATGAGGCAGCATACACACCTGACACAGCCGGAGGAATCAGATAAACACAACAGTAAGACACAGAAGAGGTCTGGCTGTGATCACCGTATCAGGACAGCATCTTACCCTCTCCATAGCGTCCTGGTTGTATGCGAGGTAATAGAGGCACAGAGAGACGCCGTAGCTGCCATGGAGGGCCGCGGGATCTCCAGTAACTTTGGCACTCCGCCATGCGCAACAAACTCGGCAGCAAACTTTTTATGGAGGAGGAGAGATGCAAGATACTGGAAGACAGAGAGAAAATGGAGAGGACGAGTAAATTGATACCCAAGATCAGAATTAAAAAAAAAAAATCAGTCAAATAATCACGGTGTCATCAAGATATTTAAATACAGCGGTGGCCAAAATGATGAGAACACTAGTGTCTTCAGCAGCTAAAAAGTGGTTTAAGTCAGTTATTTCTATCTTCTGCTGGAGTGTGTCAGGAGGAAATATCCGTTTACATTTACAAACATTCATTTTGCCATTAATTGTAATAATCCAGTGATATCTTTGAGATCTGATCATCTTCAGTCTGTCTGCAGTGACATGAAGAAACAGAACAAACTGAGACTAAATCCAGAAGAACTGTGTCTCAAGACGCTTCAAGAAACCTCCTGCAGAGCTACAGCGCTGTTAACAGTTTTAGGCACTTGTGTAAAAATGCGGATGCTGTCAAAAATAAATGTCATAAATAGGTAATAGAAGCTCATTGATCAAAAGAATCTAATTAAATCAACATTTGGCGTAAGCATCCTTTGTGTTTAAAGCAGCTTTTGCCCTCATTGTTTAGCATGAATCTATTCCACATTTGCATTTAGTCATTTAGCAGACGCTTTTATGCAAAGCAACTTACAAATGAGGACAATAGAAGCAATCAGAATCAACAAAAGAGCAATGATATACAAGTGCTATAACAAGTCTCAGTTAGCTTAATGCAGTACGCAAGGATTTTTTTATATAAAAAAAATAAAAATAAAACAAGTAGTTAGGATAGAAATAGAATAGAGAATGCAAAAGTGCTAAAGTTAGAGGGTCAAATGAAGATTTTATTATAGGTTTGCTGTCATGTCAGCACCAAAGGCTATTTTTATGGCAAAAGTGAGTTTAAGATATAATGCTTACAGCACCTTAACTAAAACTCTTCCTGGTGTTTTAACTTTACAAAGCAAATCACACGTAGGCACATTTTAGATTTGTCCTCAAATATATAATTTTTATGCATACATCTTGAGATCAAAAGGTTTTCGTGATCACGAGAAACATTCAGTCAGGCGAGTCCAAACTTTTGAGCTGCAGTGCATGTGATATCTTTCAGGTACCTTCAGGGCTTCAAACGTGAGCTGAACGTCGTTCGTTTGTTTGAGGTCCATGTAGTGCATCAGCAGCTCACGAGCTCCGAGCTGCATGAACACAGCCAGCAACTGCACACACAAACACAGAAATTAAACTCGTTAAGCTCATCAAGGTCAGTTCTGCTGTTGAATTGTTTTTCACACATCTTAATATAATAAAATAGGACATTCGCACAGGTGTAAAAAAGAAATTGGAATGACATGAAAAAAAAAAAACAGAAGGGAAAGCATGTTTTGCACAAATGCAAACACCACGATTTTATTCCTGCACTGAAAGAGAGGTGCAAAAAAGTTTAATTGAATATTTAAAGACCGCTTAAGAAGTGGAACTACTCAGAAAAAAACACCACAGAGTCCGAATAAAGTGTGTTTAACACAAACTCAGATTCTGTTCACAGCTTCGCTTATTTGTTTTTGGTGGAAAAACTAATATTTGGAAAATATGTTTGCGGATTCCAATATTCATTACTTCTAAGGCATATTCACTAGATATATTGAATCTTTAGACTCAAAGTTGACAAATGCGTCTATTCAGCCTATACATATTTTCAGAATTGTCCCCTAAAGCTGGGTGATGTGGACGGTAATAAAACAAGAATAAATTTTATATTATTAGTAATATTTCAAGATAAACACTTACTGGACTAATGAAGCAACTTAGTTTTATTTAAATCAAAAAAGAAAAAGTGTCCCTGGGGTGGTAGCCTTTCAAAAGGTACTAATATACACTCTTTAGGGTTAAATAAGGTATAACCTCAGTAACAGTTTTAGTATCTTAATTTTATGAGAGTGCTTTGCATTATATGCTTTGACAACAGATATTTATATGCTTTTTAATGCAAGTAGTCTATTACGATTAATATCTGATTGATTCACATTAGAAGCTATTAGTTTCATCCTATTTTGGCCACATAAATATCAGCATCTGCATCAAAAAGCATGTTTTTGCTTAGTTTGGGCCTCCTGGAGAAATGGGCTACTGATTCTCACTATATAAGCCATAAATGACTGATGCATCAAAAATGATAATTAAAAACATTCCTTTTTAGAATGTCAGCTTAGAACACTTTTTTCAGGCTTTATAGAGTTAAAACTACACATGCTCACTCATTTCTGTGAAGCACTCATGAAGAGAACATATGTGAAGTTTCTCGATCTTTCCACAGGCATCCTTTAAATTTATATAATTATATATTTTAAGCTTAAATTTTTGTTCAAATCTAATTTACAGTCAAACTGCCTTTTGATTGGAAAAATTCCAATGCTAATGGAATAGGATAACAATATTCATTGCCATATTTAAAAGGAAAAAAAAAAAAAAAAAAAAAAAGAATTGGGAAAATTTATTTTGTACATTTTAAAGTTAAATTATTCTATCTAATGTACTTTGAGAGTTCAAAATGAAGAGCTCCAACCCATGTTCTTAACTAAGAAAACTTAATTAAGAAAAAAAGTCATTGAATTGACTTGTACCTGAAACTTAACCCTCTTTTTATTTGTGATATACTGTCTCAGTCTAAATTACATTCACACTATTATAATTAAAATTTGTTAATTTGTTCCTAAAACAGCAATGACAGTAATAGCCATATATTGTAAAACAACTGCACTGTAAAATAAAAGAAAATTAATATTTCATAGGTATATTTACAGTACAGTAGAGAAATTACAATACGTCTTTCCTAATTTCTACACTTGAAAGAGATACTTTGAATTTGGACTGCATTTAAGCCGCTCGCTGTCAGCAATTCATACTGCACTTTTACGCTTTTATTTTGAAGGAAAACTCCACATCTAGTGAAATGCTGTGATCATCTGCCGCGAAAATAAAGCATAACTAGTGGCCTTTGTGTTCCTAAACTCACAGCACATGAAATAAACGAGTTCACTGCATTCATTCACTGAGAACAGAGCCGTTCTGAGACGCAGAAAACACCGCATCACAAGCTGATCGTCTGAACAAAGTGAGAGCTTCGCTTTGAAACACGCAGCAAAAACTTGACTTGATGAAGGGATTAAGCATACCGTGCTTTCGCTTTTAGTTTGTTTAACATGTAACGTGCCAAAGCAAATGTATTTTAAAACCTTTTATTTTGTCCGGAAGACCTTTCGTTTCATATCGCCATGTGACCACGATAATATCGAGACAGTTGTGATATCGCGATATTGATAATATCATTACATGTAAGGGATAATCAACGGCTAGCTGTGCATTAAACGACTTGAATGCAGGACGTGGAGGCGAAGAGCCACCCGGCGCGCAGCGGAGTGCATTCAGACCGTTTAATGCACAGCTAGCCATGATTGTCCCGTTTATGCCATGGTCATTTCCCAGCATTCACATTGCAATATTTGACCGGAACAATAAAAATGACGGTTATTTTCGTCTGTATTACTATTGAACTGTAACTGTATGTTACTATGCTTACCAATGTTTATAGGAAGCACATTAATATGGAACGTGATTAAATGACCTGGAACTACCTGCAGTTCAACGAATTTAATCAACACCTGCCAGCCAATCAGAATCCTGTATTCAGACAGACCATGGCATAACCCTAAATAGTCCTCCTATATATAAAGTGTTTGACATTACCTCCTGGTATTCTCCCAGCGGGGTGAGATACTGCAGGATCAGGCGCTGCTCTATTCCAGGTGTGAGCGGGTACAGATGGTAGTTATTTCCTATCACCCACGGGCTCATCTCAGTCCAGCTGCTGTTGGAGAGCTCACTGAAGCTGCGCTCCGGCTCTGCCAGCGAGAAGTTCAGCTTCTGCTTTACTTTGCCACCGTTCTCCTTCTTCCTCCAGTTCCTAAAGCCTTCTACTGGGCCGTCCGTTTCGTCCAGCTCTAAAGGGACTGCTGCAGCGGGCTTCATCAGGCCCTTCATGCCCGTGTTACCTCTCCCCACGCTCCGCGCAGCAGAGACGGGCTGCAGCTCAGCGTCAGAGTCGGTTTTTCTCGAGTCATGATTCTCGGTGTGAGCGTTAGGAGCGAACTCTCCGTCCACGGCCTCCTCGTCCAGGGGCAGAAGTGGAGCCAGACTCTTGCTTGGACGCTTACTGTCCTTCCTGTTCTCTGCCTCCTTTTCCTGAAGCTCCCTCAGTCTCTGCAGCATCAAAGGTACCTGTGACACAAACACTGATGTTTGAGCTTCAGTTCAATTATATGGACATTAAATAGCATTAAAAGTAGGGCTGCAACAAACGATTATTTTGATAATCGATTAATCTAACGATTATTAGAACTAATCGTCGATTATTTCACTGATTAATCTGTAGACTTCGATTGATTATTCAGCTTTTGCAATTAGTTAAAATATTAAGTTATACATATTCTAACATAAAGGTCAATTCAGCTTTAGAAAAGCATATTATGTAACTACAATTATTATACAATTAATTGGTAACACTTTACAATAAGGTTCATTGGTTAACATGAACTAAGAATGAACAATATTTCTACAGCATTTATTAATCTTGGTTAATGTTAATTTCAGCATTTACTAATGCATTTATAAAAATCACAAGTTGTGTTTTTTAACATTGGTAAATGCACTGTGAACTAACATGAACAAACAATGAATAACTGTATTTTTATTAACCAACATTAGCAAAGATTAATACGTGAATTTAATAAATGTTCATTCATGTTAATTAATACATTACAATAAGGTATCATTAGTTAAAGTGTTACCAATTCATTATACAAATAGATGTATTTGGCACACAAAATGAGACACTCTCTCACCATTTAATTAGCTACATGGAAGAGTTACTGAATAACACATCACTTACAAAAGGAGATGTTAGGCAGAATGATAAGAATCAAAATAAAGGTAAGTGATGAGATGCTTTGGATAAACTATTTTATTCAAAACATAATGTCTTAAAATAGCCTACCGTATAGGGTTATGATAATGATTTCTGTAAAACAAACTATCACTTTAATTCAATATTTTTTTTCCCCACTAATAAAAAAAAACCATTTTATCATTAGCTAGCTCCACACTGGAGAGCTGCTTTATTTCAGAAAATCAAGTTGTAATTCTAACTGAAAGCGACACTGACTCTGACTGGTTTTTCATGTTTAATACCGTAAAGCTGCTTGATTCAAGGCTATCTATTGCATAAAGTACTATATAAATAAACATGATGTGACCGGACTTTACTTGAGTACTGAACTGCAGAGCTCATGCAAACATCCACGTCGTTGTAATCACATGCATTTTTAACTGCTGCTTTCACACTGCTGTCAGTTTTTGTTGTGTTTATTTTGTTACTGAGAGGAAAGCGCGCAATATATATTTACACATTCATCAAACGCCGCTCAGGTTCGGGTGTGTCTTCTCTTGAATTGCATCCAGGAGGGATGAATTGCATTCTTGCGCTACAGCGCCACACTGGTCGAACCGCAGTATTGCAGGCTCTTGCATTAGGTCATGTGAGATCAAACGATTACTCGACAACAAAAATATTTGTCGACAATTTTTTATTGTCGATAATGTCGACTAATCGTTTCAGCCCTAATTAAAAGCATCAGTTAAAACATCGAAAAAATTACAAACAGCACGTTTATACTTGCACTTATCAAACCACCATTAACCGTAGCTTGGGCTATTCTATTCAATATCAATATCTAGGGCTATCATCTATTTATTGCACTCATCCCTGGAAAACTTGATGGTGACAGGTCAATGTCCTCATTCTGCGCTCAAATGATTTTAAATAATGACGTCTCATCAGCATAACTGAAGAGGCATCTAATTTTCTACATCGCTGTGCTAATTTTGCTTCTCTCATTTCACTGCATGCAGTCTTTCTCCTCATGTAATATGAAGTTGCATAACAAACCTAAACAAATGTATTACACTTCATATATTACAATGATCAAAAGCAAAAACTGTAGACATCCGTACCAAATCCAATTTCTTTCATTTTGCCTTACAAAACTTTTTCATCTTTATATTCACTCCATACTATTAATTTCTACATACAAAGCCATATAGCTGTAAATAAAAAAAGTAGTGTGTTAATTCCACTCATTTAGCTAAGACTAGGAGTGCGCGATATGGCAAAGATATCATATCATGATTTTCAGAAATATCACGATTTTATCACGTGGGTTTTACTATTACTATAAGGTTTTACTATAAAACAAAACCTAACAAGTTAGGTTTAATAAAAAATAAATTTAAAAAAAGGCAGACATTTAGGTCAAAGTGGGAGAAGATAATCTTTGTTATTATTTTACCTTTGTTATTGAAAAATATGACCATAGATACACATTACAAGTACACATAATACACAAATAAAAAAGTGTTTTATTTTTCTGGAACAGTAGGTGTATTTAGCAGGAGCATTCAAGATATCGAATGAACAAATAAAAAACTAAATACAGTGAAGTGTATTTAGTGTTTTATTTTTATTTGTTCATCATTGTTCATATTAAAGCAACTGTATTAAAAGTTATTCAGTCATGAGCAGCAGGTGGTTTTTCTTTTTGTGTTTTGCTGTTTTATTAAGATTAAGGGGATAGTTCACACAAAAATTTTAATTCTGTCATCTGTCTGTCAATTCTGTTTTTTTATACCATCATACTCGCTCTCAAGTTGATTTTAACCTGAATGAGTTTCTTTCTTCTGCTGAATATAAATGCTAATTTGAAGAATGTGGAAAACCGAACAGTTGCTGGTCCACAGTGACTTCCATAGTATTTTTCTTCCTTCTATCAAATTCAATGTGGACCGGCTATTGTTTGGTTACCCACATTCTTCAAAATATCTTTCATGTTCAGCACAAGAGAGAAATTAATACAGGTTTGGGACAACATGACAGTGAGTAAATAATGTTCAGACTATCTAAATATGATCGGATTTGCACAAAAATCAGATTTGGGCCGACAGTCTGAACGAGGCTTTAAGGACTTTTACCTTTTATGGGCATTTAAAGCAATTTTTGTGCGTCATCTTTTGAGTCAAATACTTACATTTAATCAGTTAATTAGAATAAGATATTTCGGCTGTTTCCCAAACAAATGAAATCAGTATCAACAAAATTCATCTTTGCACTGCAGGCGAAACACAGACGTTGCATCTGAAGAGGTGTTTAGATGTATTTACATACTGTTCAATGCAACTCAGAGGGACATGGGATGTTTTAACCTGCAGCTACAAATGCATAAATAATGTTTTGATATTTTAAACAAAACGTTGAATACTGATATTTGAAATTATTTAAAAAAAAAATGAAGAGATACTTTAAATGTGAAATTAAAACCGCCAGTAGGTGGCAAAAATTCACTTTTAATAAGTCAGTCATTGCGATTGAACCAAATCATTTAAACGGTCGATTCATTCAGAGACGAAACATTGTTATGTTGCTCAGAGACGCAAAACACAGCTGTGGCTGTGTTTGGAATTATTTTTGTTGGCGAAATGGAGCAAAAATAGGCAATATGGTGTCTAAAACACAAGTCTCTTAATATTAATTTCTTGTTTATTGAACTGTATAAAATCAATATCACGCTGATTTTTGGAGAAAAGAAACGGCACTCTTCGTGCGATATTGATTACCTATATGAAATAAATATATAAATTTTCTGTCCCCATATCTTGAATTTTGCAATCATTCTAAGTGTATTTTAATAGAAAACTCTAAACGCACTCTAATTGCAAACATGCACTAGTCTAACCTACTAGAGTACTAGTTAAAACAACCATTATGATATTAATCACACAATATATAATGTACACCCCTAAGCACAATACTACTAGTATTTCTTCAAAAGCAGATCGTGGAGACATTTTAATCGTCCACGATCAAAAACAGTCATATCGCACATCGTCACAGATCGAATGCACACGTGTCATGGGGTGATTTATTCCAGCGTTTAGAAGTGCATTGCTACTGGACTCACCAGCACAGAGTTTTCCTCGCGATAGTTAGCGGCGATGTCCTGGTTCTCCATGGCTCCTGCCAGCAGGCCTGTGGCGTAGATTCGGAGCGGCTGCTCTGCCTCCTGAGCCCATTTAAACAATCGCTCCACAATCCCTTCCTGTCATGGACACAAACACACATGCGGTGAGGCTACATAACCCATGATCTGATTCTGAAGAGAGAAATACAAGGCTCAAAGTACCTTCTCTTGAAAGACCACGGCCGTCTCAAGGCCAGGCATGATGTTCAACAGCAGTCTGCATGCAGCGGTGTTCAGCGCCACCTCACGGCTACTCATCACGTATGAGTTCACAAGCTATTAAAGCACAAAAATAAACCAAACACTCAAGATCAGAAACCAAAGAGGGCTGCTTTGCTTACAGCAGCATAAGTACATACACCGCATCAAAATATATTTGTAGGGCCAGGCAACAGGATGACGTATATCAGTGACAATAATAATGAATCAATCAAATACCATATTAAGGTAATTAAATATGTCTCCGCAGGATTCTGCTTGCAGGACTGTGTAGTTATTGGCATATAGAAGTGATGAAGAAATGCACAAATACTGAACTAAGTCCTCTTTCATGGCTTATCGCTCTTGTATCATTATCTCACTCACTATCTTATCATCTATCTTATCTCACATACGCACTAAAACATCCGTCTGAATGAGTATTCATGTAAACACGGTCAATTAGGTCTTCAGCGACTGTAAACAATCACTCACTCCACTTGACTGAATGACTTTTGTAGCTTTAAAAAGAACCAAAGCATATTTAATAAATGATTTGGCAAAGGCTATGTAGGATTGTACTTCTACATATATATATATATATATATATATATATATATATATATATATATATATATATATATAAAAATAATTATTTTTATTCTGTTTGATAGATCTACTTGGCTTAAAGCACAGCTTCCGTAATGAAGAGAGAGCACGTGCACATGCTTTTAAAGAATACAATTGGTGAATGCAGAGATACTGTAAGCAGCCCTTCACATAAACAACATACAAAAATCTCTACTTATAGACACTTTATATATAGCCACAGAAATATTATTTAAACAAAATATAACAAGATCATAACAGTTATTTTAGTTTAGTCTTTTATTTACTTATTAAGTCCTGCATGATTTAATGTTTGGTATCAATATTTTAATTTTCCAAACGGTCCGTGTTAACTGATTGCGTGATATGTATAATCATTTTCTATTCTTAACCGTTTAAAATTCTTTTAAAAATAAATTTTTATATCTTGTTTTTATTATTATTTTTTAATTCCTTATTTTTGTGACTTTTTTAAAATTACTTTTTCACTTCCTTTTCTGTAAAGCACTTTGACCTACCGCTGTGTATGAAACGTGCTATATAAATAAACTTGCCTTGCCTTAAGACATAACCAATTCTTTACATGTGCACTCATTTATGGACCAATTATAATATTAATTATTATAATAATATTCAGATCAAATGTGTACTGTGCATGGTTAACCACTGAGCTGGTACCCACTACTGAGACGTATTCAATTCAATCCATGATGGAAATGTGAATTCAGTCACAATTCAAAACATCACATGACTACGCATCCATCTTACCGCATTCATAAAATCATCATTCTTGAACAAGATTTTCAACAGGTGTCCCAACATGCACTCGGGGTCTGCCCGCCCTTCAGAGCAAAACAAGAAAGAGTCCTAGTTATTATTTTTTATATCCGGGAGACAACACCACAGTAAATGACGGTGTGTGGAGTGGACGGGCATTAATCACCTGGATGGCGGTCATCAAACGGGTCAGGATCAGCCTTATGATACTCCTCCGTCTCCCTTTCAACAAGCTCCGAAATCCTTCAGAGATTAAAACAACTATTAACACACCACTGATACGACCACATTAACACTTGAGAGGCATTTATAGCTAAATAAATTCATTTGTAGGGTGTTTTTCCTTCATGCCACTGTCCTGCACATCAGCCCCTTTTTAGACTTTCACTCTTTTCATTTACTAACTGCTTGTTTACTTAAAAAAATAAATAAATAACACTAGCTTCTCTAATCTTTTTATATTCCATCTATTTGTTTTCTTTTTATTTATTATACAATTAACAAAAGCAAAAAAGGCCTCTGACACTAGCTTGCGCTATTCTGTGCGTTTTCTTTTTATTTATTATATAATTTTTTACTGTGTACTGTGTTAAGCTAACTGAGACTTGTTATAGCACTTGCATATCATTGCTCTTTTGTTGATTTTGATTGCTTCCATTGTCCTCATTTGTAAGTCGCTTTGGATAAAAGCACCTGCTAAATGACTAAATGTAAAACATGTAGCGATTCATCACAATATCATGAACGGATTGCAAGTAAAATGCCAACAAATGACAGGTCTATTATTCTTAAACAGTTCTCACAGACACCTGGGCTGGTTTGTAAGTAATCAGAAAAAGACAGCTAGTGCTAGGGCTGAACGATTAACTAAAACCAAATCACAATTGTAATATGGCTTAGTGTGCTGTACTATTTATTCATTTTTTAAATTATGCTACTGACATAAATTGATTCAAACTAAAGTTTTGGAGGTGCAACAATATGAGATGAGTGCAAAAATGTCCCCGTATGGGTTTTTGTCTTGCATCTTTAATCATACATTGTATAGCAATACAAGCAATAGAGCGTTTTTTTTTTTACTCAAATATTTTAAATGTGACAAAAAGATACAATATTTTCAGTATTGTATGTTTTGCTCAATTTCGCAAACTCAAAAATGAATCCATGGCGATTATTTAATCAAACGGTAGGTCACACAATTAATTAAATAAAAAATTGAAATTGCTGGACAGCCCTAATTCTCATGCATAATAATGCAACAGCAGATGGTGTCCTTTAGCAAGATGCATTTAAAGGGATAGTTCACCCAAAAATGAAAATTCTGTCATCATTTACTCACCCTCCAGTAGTTCCAAACCTGTATGAACGTCTTTGTTCTGCTGAACACAAAGGAAGATATTCTGAAGAATGTGGGAAACAGAGCAGTTCTGGGGCACCATTGACTTCCATAGTATTTTTTTTTCCTACTATGGAAGTCAATGGTGCCCCAAAACAGCCTGCTTACAAACTTTCTTCAAAATATCTTCCTTTGTGTTCAGCCGAACAAAGAAACTCATACAGGTTTGGAACTACTGGAGGGTGAGTAAATGATGACAGAATTTTCATTTTTGGGTGAACTATCCCTTTAAGGTCTGTTGTCAGCTCTAACGCAGTGTTGTACAGTAACTGTTGATGTGAGGTCAGGTGACACTGCACAGGGTCATCTACAGTAAGTGATGCAGGGTCAGGTGATAACGTGCAGGAACAGTAAGTGTTAATGTGGGGTCAGTACAGCATTTCTCACTTGGTTAGTATGTTGAGCAGTTCGTTCGTGCCTCCCTGCTGTTCTCTCTCCCACTGCTCCAGCAGAGCGCTCAGCTCCGCTTTAGAGTCCACGCTGCCATCCCCGGCAGACGCCATCGGCCCTGCACACACACACACACACACACGATGAAGACCACCTCAGGGCTTCTTCACAGAACAACACCTGATGTACACTGTGGCTTGCTGTGCAGCTTTAGGGGCCATGATGTATGTCCTGACAGGAATATAACATCACTAATGAAGTGCAGAGTGGAGGAAGCTTAAGAAAGCAAGGGATTCCACTAATATTCCTGTGATGAACCTGAATAAATCTATGAATACATGAATAAGTTATTTATTAACGTTATTAGATGGTTTTGTGTCTGAAGTTGAACAAGAATGCTTGTACTTCAGGTTTACAAGAAGCAAAGACCCAGCAGAAACACCTGCTAACAGCATACACTGAATGAAAAGCGAGCGTCTGGACAATAAACCGGTCCAGAAACACTTCATAATCATACAGTACACTAGTATTTTGAATGTTTACAGAGCGATTACGCGTAGCAATTTTACAGCACATGTATGTACACATCACCACACGCTTCCTACACTCACATTTAATAAGACATACATTAAAATCACACATAAACTCAACAAGCCACGCATGTAAACATTGCTCCTAATGTCATGTGCCACAAAGTGTGATACTGAATGCGCGAGCACTCACCTTTAGCGCACACAAACACACCGCCGCGGAATCACTAACGGCTCTAACTGACAATACGAGCACCAGAGACGCGTCACGGGCCGTTATAACCGCATGAATAACGTCGCTTAAGAGCTCATGTCACTCGTGTCTGTCTTTAGCAATGTGCTGCAACTTTATGATGGCGATCTCTGAGCACGTCATAACCCGGCGACGACGGGAACTCGTCAATGACGTCAGGCGCAAATTTTGCGCCCTGTCCAATATGGAAGGCGGAAAGGGCCAAAAACCCACCGTGTGTCCGCGTTAAGGCGGCAATTTTGAACACGTTTTTTTAGTGTAGTGTTTCTCAACGGGGCGCTCGAAGCGATATTTTTGAAAGCTGATGTGTTCGTTGGGGGTCGTTTGGTTAAAGCGAGTTTACACCAAAGATGTATGAGCTGAAACTTGCGAAAGAACATAATCTGCACCGGAAGTGTCCAGTTAGCGGCGCGGCAACACAAGCGCGTGGAGCGCGTCAGAAATAGAACGCAGCACCCGTTCAATGACCGAATCACCGAGCTTTGATGTGCCGCGGCGTTCCGGTAGAGTAGTGTTACCTACTATTACACCAATGATGCTAGATTAGATGGTGTATCATTTCAATGCAACTACTCTTTACTTGAGTGTTCGCTCAGCGTTTTGTAGCACAGCTGCCGAAGCTCCCGTGAAAACAATAACGTTAATTAGCATTCAGAAACGATAAATCAATATATGCTTCTCCTTGTTTTTGTTAGGAAAAATTAACATGAATGCTTCTTGTTTGCTGACTTGCTGCGGTTGTTTTGAATGCCACATTTCTAAAGAGTTTTTTTTTAATCAGTCATAAAATATAACACTTTACAATAAGGTGTCATTTATTAACATTAGTTAATGCATTAACTAACATGAACAAACAATGAACAATGCATTTATTACACTATTTATTAATCTTTGTTGATGTTATTTAATGAAAATACAGTTCATTGTTCATTCATGTTAGTTCACAGTGCATTAACTAATGTTAACAAACACAACTTGTGATTTTAATAATGCATTAGTAAATGCTGAAATTAACATTAACTAAAATTAATAAATGCTGTAGAAGTATTGTTCATTCTTAGTTCATGTTTACTAATGTTGTTAACTAATGAACCTTATTGTAAAGTGTTACCAATATAATTTATATTGACTTGTTTTGCTCCTTGAGAAACTAATGATAATGATATTTCAAGTCCAGTCAAATCAAATGACATGTTTTTAAAATTATATATGGGCTAATGTGGCTGTTATATGGGCTAAATACATGCTTTGAAAATATGTATTATAAATAAAATATATAATACACACCACCATTCAAAAAGGAGGTCAGTAACATTTTAAAAGGGTTTGAAACATATCTTCTGCTCTGCAAGGCTGCATTTATTTGGATTTTTTTTTTTAAATCAGTAAAAATAGGAAATCTACCATTTGAAAATATATTTCTATTTTAATATGATTTAAAATGTATTTTTCTTTTAATGCTAAAGCTTCATTACTCCAGCTTTCAGTGTCACATGATCCTTCAGAAATCACGCTGATTGCTACTTAAGAAACAGTTCTTATTATATAGCTGTTATATATAGCTGAAAATGACTATGCCGCTCAATAATTGTGTGGAGGTGTTTTCATTTTTGAGAAACCGAAAGGCTGAAATATAAATATGAAATGGAAAACAAAAATGTGAATTACTTTTTAAAAAAAAAAAACATTTTAGTAGTAGTAGTATTAATGTCTTTACTGTCATTAAATTTTTTATTGCACATGTACAATGCAAGACAGAGAATATAACAATATAACATAACAATATAAGACACACCCCCACTGACATACTAAAAAAAAAAAATAAATCATGACTATAACAAATATGTGACCCTAGACCACAAAACCAGTCATAAGCGTTTTTTTTTTTTTTTTAATTGAGATGTATACATCATCTTGCATCTACAGTTGTCCAAATGAAGTTCTTAGCAATGCATATTACTAATCAAAAATTAAGTTTTGATATATTTATTTATTTTGTGATTTTTGGCATTGGCTATTGCTGCAAATATACCTGAGCTTTTGTGCTGCAGGGTCAAAAATATGAATCAGGACAGCGCTAAAATAGTATCTATTTTGACAAGGAGCATACGTTTCCCATCTTTCTAGTTTTCTTTGAAGTTTTTGAAAGCACATTTTGAAATATTCTCACAAAATCTTTACATTTCCATTTACATGTCATGTGTAAATTATATTTACCCACCAAAATTACCATGTTCAGTCAGAAAACAGGGAATTATTTTTTTTAAACAGGGTATTTTCTATTACTACAGCATGAATATTATAATTTTTCACTGAAAGCTAATTGAAAACATCCACCCAAAATGTAGAGGTAAAATCACAGCAGTACAAGGGTGTTCAAGAGTTCCAGGAGAGGAAGAACAAACTAACTGGCCCAAAAAAGGTTGAGAACCACTGCTTTAGTACGAGCAGATTCGCAGTTTCTCCGTGTTAAGACAACAGTGTCTCACGCACATTCTGACCGTGTTCGAACATGGAATACTTTTAAAAGCAGATTTACTTCTATATTATTAATAGTGTAGCCAACTACTTTTTCAAGAAGTTAGCACACGTGTGTGACAGCAACAGACTACAGTTCTGCAGTGTGCCACTTGGAGGCACTACAATGTTATACATACTAAAGCATTTATCCAGAGTTGTCCAGTGATGAAAGACAAACGTAAGACTAGCTGAATATGACAGTCCATGTGTGTATACGGGCCATTCTACAGAACTGATGCAAACTGCTGTCCCACAACCAAAAAACACAACTCTTGGACTTAAAGATGGAGCTTCTCCAGTTTCATCACAATCATTTATTAGGGTGCAAAATACAAGCCTAGCTCTGGACTGCAGAAAGGTTGGTCTAGTGCAGGGGTCACTAAGTTTGGTCCTTGCTTTCTCTGCCTTTTCTATTGAATTCATATTAAAATGTAAGGTTTAATCAGGTTTCCTCATGTTCGGCTGAGTGCACTATCCACTGACATGTGAGTCATGATCCACACAGATGTAGTGGCCGGGAATTCATTCAGTGCGTGACTCTCACAGTGTATTAAGGGTATTCTCTCGCCGTTGAGTGCACATTGGTTGTACACTTGTTTTTGCCGTGCATTGTGGGATTGAATGAGTGCACTCGAACATCCACTATGGTTTCGGACACCACTAAAAATGGCTTTAGGGCGATTTCGGATACAGCCTTAAGGCCGTTTCACAATGAGCGCAATGCAAAAAAGCCACCGAGCACGAAACGAATGATCGCCTTCTGCTAATTCACGCCTGCACGCTAGGTGGTGCTGACCATCAATGCATTTTTCCTCAGATATGTATCTCATATATGGATTTAACATTGTCTACTTCTCAATATACAGCATAAAATTAATATAGCTAAATAAAGTTTGGTTCTACACCAGAAACACAAACTATCTATAATGCTTTACAAGAAAACATCTTGAAATAAATTAAGTACAATTAGCATTAATCCACATTTGAAAATGTATGTGATTATTAATGTTTTTGCTTAAAACCCACCTTAAAGGGGTCATCGGATGCAAAATTCCCTTTTCAAGTTGTTTGAGCATAAATGTGTGTTGGAAGTGTGTGTACACATCCATCCTATAATGATAAAAATCCACCCAGTGTTTTTTTAAAATCCCCTTTCTCAAATCAGGCTGTTCTGAGATTCCTGTCAGAATGACGTAGTTCTGTACAGGCCCCTCCCACGATAGTTGATTGACAAGGCCGTCTTACCTTAGCCCCGCCCTGAGTGAGCTGAGAGCTGTCCGTCATTGTGTCGACTTCAGTGCAGGGTAAGACAAGAATGTCTCCGATTAAGCGATCGAGGTGTTTTGTTGTTGGATGTAATAATGAATATGGCAGTCATCATTTACTCCCGTCATCTGAGCCGCTGAAGACGCAGTGGATTAACGTTACTTTAGTTTTGAAGGGAATGATCCCGATCTGCCTAAATGTGTTTATGTTAGCACAAATCATTCATGATCCAGCCTCACTTACAGAAGTGAGTATAAAGGTTTTTTATGAATCTTTGCAAATCGCCTTTCCTAATAACATGCTAGTTAGTAGGGTTGGGTACCGAACTCGGTGCTTTTAAGGGTACGGACCGAATTGCGTATATTCCATTTACTGACAAATTTAAATAAAACAATTAAATTATAAAAATAATTATTACAACCACATTAACGACTTAATTGTAGAAAAACACATAATTATTATTATAACTTTTTTAAAAGTATATTCACATAATTTTTCTACCATGTATTAATTTTAACAGTAAACCTCTGTTTGTTTGCCAAAAAAATAAAAGGGTTTCATTTTGATTTGATTAAAAATAAATAAATGTTTCATGCCTTCATTTGATTATCAGAAAAAAAATAAAACACAAGAATTTCTGGAAGAAAAAAAAAGAAAAACAGTTGTAGGGTCCTATTGTTCAAAATGTTGAAACTGAGAGTTTTGGACTTATTTTTTCACTGAAATAAATGTTTTTGCTATTACACAGAGAGTAAAGTACGTGGAGGAGACGAATTGTTGAATAAAGTCGTTATTTTTGTTTTCTTTGCATGCAAAAAGTATTCTCATAGCTTCATAACATTACGGTTGAACCACTGATGGCAGATGGACTATTTTGGCGATGTCTTTCATACTTTTCTGGGCCTTGACAGTGCAATTTACTATGCAGTCAATGGGACAGTCACAAGCCTCCCGGCTTTCATCCAAAATATCTTAAATTGTGTTCCGAAGACGAACAAAGCTTTTACGGGTTTGAAACGACATGGGGGTAAGTGATTAATGACACAATGTTCATTTTGGGGTGGAGAAACCCTTTAAAAATGCAGATTGATAAATGAAGAATGTCTGAAAAACAAAAGATAAGGAAAAGAAGCCAGCATAGCAGTCATACCAGACTGTCATTGCTCACCATAAATATGCTGTGTACGCATACCTATCCTTACAAGTACAATTTTGGCTGTATTATTTGTGTCCCCTTCAAAAATTGCTCTTGAGAAATTATACGTTTATTGTCCCCCCCTACTGTCAGATGAAATTTACGCCCCTGGCTGATGGCAGACTTTCCTGCAGTTACCTTAAGTATTGCATGCGCAATTGTCTAAATGTTAAATTAGGGCATAAATATGACTTTTTAATTTAAAATCAGTTGTACAGTTTCTGTTCTCTATATGTAAATAAATAATGTCACACACTTCCTGGGGTCCGTTTCAATAAGGAGGTTCAACCAACTCTGAGCTTAAACTTGAACTTTGAGTTGACTTACCATGAGATGGGAAACTCAGAGTTTTCGATTTCAGAACAGCTGAATTGTGTTTATTCAACTCTGAGTAGGTTGACTCTGAGTTTAGCGCGTGCACCATGACTATGAAAAGTCATGATCAGTGGCGCTCCGTAATTAAGATTCACCATGGCAACAGCTCGGAGGAGAACCTGCACCAGCACCACAGACAGATGAAGAGGAGATGGTCAAGTATTGGAAGAATTTTAAAATCCAAAAATATAAAGAATAACTTTTGTGTTTGTAGGAAATAAAGATGACCAAAAATTGTGAATAATTTGTGTTGATTTAACAGCTGTGGTTACGACATCTCGTAGCTACTCCTCCATCTGGCATCCTTCCATTCCATACAGTAATTCGTTTAATTTTCAGAAGGTGCGATGTGGAGATATGCTTGTCATTAATGCATCCAACCACACTGGAAATCCTGAAGGAAATTCTGAGTATTGGGTTACTTCCAGAGGTCACAGAAAGATGTTATCAAGTGAAGGTTATTTATCAGATTAGCCTCATTTAAACCAATTTTTACACCCCTGACCTACAGTCCTGTGAAACCCCTTGGATTTGTGCCGAGGAAAAAATTATCAGAATGAGTGTGAGAGGGATGCACACTTTCCTTAAAACCTGCATACAGCGGACTTAAACACTGAAAAAAATTATACTACATTTTTTTTTTAAGGTAAGTGGTCACAAACAATTTATTTTAGCTACATTTAATAAAAAAATATATATATGTTGAAAGTCAGTCAACTACATTTGTTTATTTAAATGTAGCTAAAATAAATGGATTGGAACCACTTACCTTAAAAAAATGTAATAAACTAAATGAATAATTTTTTTCAGTGTAATGTGCTCTGCATCTCCGATGTTTTAAAGTGCATTTTTCTTATTTTTCAGGTTTCTGGTTATCATGCCGAAGGGTTTGGCATTTCAAACGTTCCCTGACATGGTGTTTCACATCAGTCCACATCCCTGGCCAAAACGCTACTTCCTGGAGCCGCTTATAGGTCTTATAAATTCCTCTATGGCCACTCAGGGGATGTGAATGATAGTGCTGAAGGAGAGTTGGCCGGAGACTGCTGGGAACATACACTCTATAGCAGGAGTGGGCAATTAATTTTCCCAAGGGGCCACATGAGAAACATGGGCGGTTGCAGAGGGCCGGACCTCTGCTCTTAACTGCACTTAACTCAGTTCTACCCAATATATTTTATATCGCTTTATAAAAAACAGTATATGAAACATAGAAACTCAATCATACAATGAAAATGGTGAGCACACAATTACATCACTATTTAATTAACTATTAGAAATCACCATTTGAAAATGTGTTTTTTTTGCAGTGTTTCAAAAACTACCATCACAACTTTGTACAAAAAATAAAGTATTTCAAAGATGATGGACGTGACATTCACAGTCAAAACCTGAAACATAAATTCTCATAGAATGTATTCATTACCAATATATTGAACCATCTCTTTATATTTTTCTAAACCCCTGAAAGTAGAGTCCAGACATCAGTAAAGTATCAGTCTATAAACGTATTTTATTAGATGAGGAAAATACACATGCGTTACGGACGTGACAGTTCTGAAAGCTTCTATGGAAACGCATAGCTAAAAAATGCTTTAAAAACTTTAACAGAGACGTCTAGTGGGGATTTAATAGGGCTGCCCCCTAAAGCTGATAGGCCTAATCCAATGAGCTTCAATATATTCTGCGCTCAAGCACACGCATAAAGTTTGCCACCAAGCACAGGCAAAAGTCACCTAATGATTATGAATGTGTCCGGAAAAAAGGAGATATTTTAATTATTTATTAATAAACTAGTGTTTATGAGTCCTTGTCGGCTGCAAAGATGAAATATACAATAATGACTCTCATCTACTGGACGCGCCTTTAGAGAATAATGCAACCTACATACAGATTGCAATAATCAGGGAATATTTGTTTTTGAATTGGTTCGTTTAAAAGTTTTTAAAACGTTCTATAGATATATTTCACATGTCTGTGAGGCAGCCATACGCTTCGGGGAGTTTGTTTTTTTGGGGGTTTTTTTGTAACGCGCTCCAGATTCAGAGATGGCAGAAAGCGCGTCCTGTTTGTTTTCATTATTTTACAAAAGCAATGTTTTGTTGTTATTATGAGTTTACAGAAATATAATCAGTTCCAACTGATTTTAAGATGTTTCATTGTCAGGAAAAAATGCAACTCATTGCGCGGGCGCCTCCCTGCATGCAGGTGCATTCCATACTCCACACAAACAGGTTTATTAAAATAAATCTTCACCAGTCTACATCCGAGACAGATGCAGTTATAATCTATAAATCGAAGGCTATTTGACGTTTTAAAATGATCTAACGGACCTGCTCCAATTCGTTGATCATTATTGTTGATCAAAATTAAACGAATGTCACTCTTATAAAAAACCTGTTTTAATGACTAATTTATGGATTAAATAATAAAGATACAAAACAGGTTAAGTAAAATATGCAGAATATGTAAGATCTTACAAATATTTATAAAAATGCTAGCTTAGACTGCAGTTTCACATTTTGCGTCTGCATAGTAAATTAGGTTATTTTCAACATACAATAATATGAAATGAGACCAAACAAGATGTGTAATGAAGAAAAATATTTAGACAAAAATAAGAAATTCTTTACATTAGCTAACATATTTAAGGGCTAACGGCAAAGTCACATTTTTTGAAAGCTGTCCTACATGGACGCGAACATATTTGAGATACGGTCACACGAACGGACATATAGGCTATGTAAATTAAATAACAACAACAACAATAATAATATTAATAATAATAATAATAGGGCCTAATAATAATAGCTGTTGCCTTGAAAATAAAAGCAGCGCGATTGTATTGCGTGCACTTAATTAAACCTATTTGAGATTGACGTTTAATTCACGAATTACCTCATGCGGGCCGGTCAAGGATAGCCAGAGGGCCGGATGTGGCCTGGGGCGTACAATGCCCAGGTCTGCTCTATAGCGTATTTGACCATTCTTCAGGTGAGTTTTATCATACAACTTGTCCTCTTCTAGTTCGTATTGGTCCATCTGAGGGCTTTGTTCTTCTGCTACTGCTTGTAATAACTTTGTTATTTCACAGTCTTTATGCTGTTCCTCCCACAGGGCAATATCTGTCACTGGAAGCTCTGGATGTTGGTCCATCTTTTGCTTGGCATAAATTGCTGTGATGGGAAAATTTGCTGTGATTGATGACCTGGACAAAGCATCAGGGCGACGTTTAATTTCCCTTTTCGGTATTCAATGACGAAATTGAATTTTTGCAGTCTCAGGACCCATCGGATGAGGCGACTGTTGGTTTTAGTGGATCCCATGACCCATTGCAGAGCGACCGTGAAAAGTTTGTATTCAAGGTAAGGCCCATATAACTGCCAGACACTCTTTTTCGGTTGCCGTGTAGTTGATCTCTGCTCCAGTTAATGTTCGACTGGCATATGCAATAACTTCCTCCCTGCCTGGATCTTTCCTCTGCGTGAGAATGGCACCCAGTCCAGTGTCACTGGCATCTGTGTATACGATGAAAGGAACTTGAAGATCAGGGTGGCCGAGAATGGGGGGCGAGGTAAGGCATGCTTTTAACTGGTCGAATGCTTGTTGACACTGCGTCGTCCATTTAAACAACTGTCCCTTATTTTTCAGGGAACTGAGGGGCTCAGCAATTTTAGAACAATTTGGCACAAACCGGTGGTACCAAGAAAAAAAATTCACTTTTTCAAGTTAATAGTCAAACCGGCAGCTTCCAGCCTGTGGAGAACAGTTTTCAGGTCACAGAAGTGCTGAGCCACTGAGGGAGAATAAATTATAATGTCGTCAATATAGACAAAGCATATTTTCTTTCTTAGCTCCCCCAGGACGGTCTCCATCAACCTTTGGAGGTAGCAGGTGCGTTTTTTAAACCAAAAGGCATAACATTGAAGTGATATAGACCTGCAGACACAATAAAAGCAGTCTTGGCTTTACTATCAGGGTCCATTATCACTTGCCAATATCCACTGTTGAGGTCTATGGTAGAGAAAATGGATGCCCCAGAGAGTGATTCTAGGATCTCCGTAATGTTTGGGAGAGGGCAAGCGTCATTTTATGTAGTTGCATTGACTTTACGGTGGTCTACACAAAACCTTAACTTTCCATTTTCTTTGGAACCAGAACTACCGGTGAGGCCCAAGCAGAATGTGATGGCTCCACAATTTCTTTTCTCAACATTACCTCCAATTGTTCCTCCATTGCTGCTTGTTTGACAGGAGATAACCGATATGGCCGTTGCTTGATAGGAACCTGGCAGGTGGTATAGATGCGATGTTGCAGGACATCTTTTCACCCAGTTCGGTGAGTACATACTCGTGGGTTGCTTTCTAGGATCTGAAGTAGTTGTTGCTTTCCATCCATAGGGAGATGTGCTTTACTTACAGCATCTCTAATTAATGTTGCATTATCCACACTGTCAATTTGTAACATGGTCAAGAAGGGTTGGGGAGGAGGAACAGCACTTAACAAGGTCAAGTTTAGTTTGCTTTTGCAGGTTCTTTTCCCTTCCTTCATTGTTGGCAAAGTAACCAGCGGTTCACTGGCATTTCCAGGTTGAAATGGATGTTCTACAGCAGGGTCAGACTTGAAAGAACATTTTTGTTCACTGATAATAATTTGCAGGCCATTAAAAAAGTCCAAACCCAGGATGCTGGCATAAGCAAGAGCTTGAGAAGGGAGGACAACATCAAGTACTGTAATGGCTTTATCGTGCAGATGAATATTTTATGTTAATCCATCCTAAAGGACTCTCAGCTTTTCCATTAACCAGATAGAGAGGACCACAGGACCAAGGTTGGAGATGAACAGGGGTTGCTATTTCCTTCATAAGACTCTCGTGAATTAATGTGTAGCTTGCTCCAGTATCCACAATCGCTTTCCCCCAACCAGGATCCAATGCGAATTGGAACTACTAATTGTTGTGGTATGGTCATGAATGCATTTGATCTTGAAGGGGTTGAAATCTTCTGAGTTTCTGCTTGTGTTTCAGAGGCTGCTACATTATTATTGGATGTTCATCCTCCTGAATTTGCAGAGTGGTGAGAATACTTTCCTTGTGTGAAATGTTGTTGACCAGAAGACAGCTGGGAAGGTGGATGTACATTAGGGGTGGCACGGTACACAGATGTCACGGTTCAGTACGTACCTTGGTTCGGGGGTCACGGTTCGATACGATTTCAGTACAACAGGGGGGAAAAAAAGAAATCTACTATGCTCAGTTTCTTTTCATTTATTTTGAACAGACAGTAGTGCAAATTACTATTTTTTCCATCTAGATGTGAAAATACTAAATATTATTACATGTTATATATCTAAAATCTGTTTTGTTTTCATTGTGAGTGTACACAAATAAAAGCAAACCTTTAAACAGTGATTATTAATAAGACAATAAGTGTTTAAAGTTGATTCTGCTGGTATAAGGAAACAGTTGAAGTGATCGCGCTGGAGCGCGCACACACACACACAAAAACACACATCAGTTCCAGCATTGCTAACTTGACAGCACAGTTGGTACTTTATCAAAATAAAATACAGTAAACCAAACATCAGCGCGCGCACCTCTGTGTCACCGTTGGAACGCGACTGAAGTACAAAGCCTATAATTTACATAATAAATAATATTTTTGCGTTCAGATATGTTACATCGCAAATATGGAAATATTATGGAATATTTGGATTTGTGCCGAATGACAGAGGTAGGATACACGAGTACAAAGCCCCATTTCACAAACAGTCACAATCATACTCCTTTGTCAAGTCTATGTGAGAGACGCGTTCAGGTTCAGAATCAGCACATACTGTCTAGGGGGCTTTGTTTTCAAGTGCGCAACTCGTGGCATTCGCTGTTCTTCTGCTGGCGGTTATCAAACAGTGTTGCATTGCTGCGGGCGCCCCCTTCTGGATTGGGGGTGAATTGCCTGTATTCGTCGTAAGACCTCATGCACCGAACCGAGACGCCCGTACCGTGACGGTTCGGTACGAATACATGTACCGTGCCACCCCTAATGTACATACATTGGGCAGTTGCCCGGAGGATGTGGTCCATTACATCTCCAACACTGAACAGACGGTTTCTTAGCAGATCAGTTGGATAAGTGTTTTTGTGAATTGGCTTGATGTTTAAAGCCCACACGACCTTCATGCCGAAGCTGTTCTTCATGGTCTTTTTCCAGTTGGTGTCCAAGCCTAACCAGATCTTCGACGGTGTTAACACAACTGCGCAGCTGGCTTGATATTTTTTAGAATCATTTTCACAATCTCATTTTCTGTTAACGTGGCTTTCCATCTTTTACACAGTGCTCGATAAGTAAATGCAAAGGAAGAGAGGAATGCAGTCTCAAACTCCTTCCAAGTGGTTATAGTGGAGCGACTTACTTCCTACCAGTCGCGTGCAGTCCCATGCAACACTGTGCAGAGAGAGCCAGGAGATCTGCATCTGTCAAAAGATGTAGAGCCAGAAAATCTTGACACTTAGTCAAGTACAACAGGGGGTCAGCATCATCGGTAGGCTGCCCAAACGTGGGAAATTTTAATTTAATGTGGTCACTTTTGACCAGAGGCATTGGTAGAGCAGGTGAAACAGTCTCTGTTGGGTGTGTACCAGAAACTTGAGTTGTTTTTTTCGACATTTGTGAATTTGTGATTCACATTGCTGAAGATTTGTGATTATTACATGATCAAGGCAAGCCTGAAGTGTGCATTGGATAGCTTTGATATCCTGTTGTACCTCCACCCTTAGCTGTTCCACCTTATCCCGGACTACAGAGGTGAAGGATAGTTCCGTTTTTTGAATTTCCTTTGAGATCATCAGTTGCACAGCCTTAATCAATTGGTCGGCCTCGGCTGCCTCTTGTTGTTTAGCTGCAGTCATTAGGGTGACAACCTGTTGATTGTTGGTCTCTACCTTTGCTGCAAGATCGGTGATCTGGTTCTCATGGTGGGAAGATGAGGCCTTCAATACCTGGGTAAGCAGTTTTCTCCTGTCTTTTCATGAATTGGGAAGTGGCCGTGTCTTGTAATGTGTGGGAGTATTTGAAATGTTGGGAATAAAAAGAAAATGAAAGAAAGTCATAAAGACCTGTGTATGTGTTTGGGGCAACATGGGCAAAATAAAAAACAAAAAAACAGTTCTTCCCTACAGTCAATTACAGCCTTTTCCAAACATCAAAAAAGGAGAAAACCCAACAAATACATTTCCCAAATTAAAGTTCTCACACTTTCTTAGTAAGATCCAAGTCAAAAAGATTTCAATTGACAAAGGTTATTCAAGAACACCACAGTATTTAAATTTTCACTCCAAAATCACATAGATAATCACATGGATTTTTTTTCACATAGGTTCAGTTACTCATCAATTCCCTCAAAAGTTTCACAATCCCAAAACGACTTCAAGCATAAAAGTTCATGGATTCAAATATTCACATTCCACACATTTTCCAAAATTCACAGTCACAGAATTTCAAATGGTCATATCAAGTTTATGTTTAGTTCATGTCCCTATTCGGGTGCCATTTCTGTAACGGAGGTTGTCTTGCCCCAAAATATAACAAAAGTTAAACACCAAAAAAAACTAAAATCTATCTGAAGCAGGAACCAAACCCAGATCACCCATGTGATGACGCAAAGTCCTAACCAGAAGACCACATCTTGTTGTTAACAAAGACTGCACTCAGACTTTACTCGACTCTCAGACCGAAAGCCAAGCTGGCAGCACGGATGGCTAAGAGTGACTCGGGAACATCAGCAGCAGCAGCCTGTCTTGGCTCTTTCCTTTTTGACAGCTCCAAATCACTGATTTTAGGAGTATGGTGCGAAACTCCAGTTCAATCCCAGAATTTACAAAGAGGCATTCACCGGCCAAGAGAAATGCCCGTTAGCAACAGGCTAAACAGGTAGCACCACCTCCTCTCCACAATCCCCGGAAACGCACACTCCGAAACCAAAAGATCCACCTGCAAGGACTGCCTCCAAAGGGTACGTAACTGGTCAGTCGAACTTCCCTCCTGTCTCTGAACCTCGCTCTATATACACATTGACACCTCTTAATTAGTGCTCGCCTCCAACCCAAATGCACTTTAGTTGGAAGGCGGTGATAGAGAAAATGTAATGCCACAATTTAGTTTAATTAATTAGTTTTCTCACAATCCAAGTCCCGTGCAGTTTGTTTGTTTGTTTATTTATTTAGTTAGTTAAATATTTATGATGTTAAATGTCATTGACAACAGGACTGCTGCAACACTAGACAACACAAAAAAAAATTCAAATTGAACATACTGATGGGCAGTATTAGACTATTTTCATGTTATCAGTAGGCCTACGTTAACTAACTAAAAACATAGGCTAGTTCACCTAAAAATCAAACATTGATGAATTGTCTCAGTTGTAAGGTAATGATGACCAGATTTTTCATGCTCCAGAAAGGACATATAAACACATTGTAAAAGTAGTCCGTGAAACACAAATGGTAAGTCTTTTGATGAAATACAATCTTTCTGTATGATTATTCAATTTAAATTTAAATTAAAACAATGATCAACTTGATCAAATGATCAACATACACAGCCCAGACCAAAAATGGCAGCAGAAGCAGTTTGATGTCTGATGTAATATAGAGTGCCATAATTTTTATTCAAGCTGTATAAGAGTAAGAGTAAATAACTAAAACTTTCGTCAGTTCATCATTCCAAGCAATTGTATGGCTTCAGAAGAATACCAGTCGAGACTTGAAAGTTCTGGTCATCATTAAATTTCCTTATAAGGACAAAAAAGCTGAACATTCTTCAAAATATCCTCCAAATAGGAGCAAAAGTAACAGGTTTAGAATGACTGGTTTAAATGATTTATAGATCATCTGTTGCACTCTTTTAAATTTAGAAGTCAATGGCTACCAACTGTTTGGTTACTTTCTTCAAAATAGCTTTTGTGTTGTAGCCTACATTTTTGTTCTATACATGTGTACACGGAACGTCATTCTTCATAGCTGTTTTTTTCATCATGGAAATGTACATATGGTGTCTGCCCTGACTAGGGTCTGATTGTTTTGTAGATACATAAAGACATACACTAACAAAGATTATTTCAATGCATTTAGAGATAGGATCTTGACCAGGCATAAAAAGCTGCAGCTGCCATCATTGCTGTGGTGAACGAAGGAAGAAGAAATTTTGCCTTTCAAACAACTAGATGCATTGAAAAATGTGGGCTACTTTATGCTCTTCACATTAGGCAATCACATTTATATTTTACATTTTTAGTGCTATCGATTGCATTAATGTGCAGTTGTATGTGTAATAAGATGCCTCCTTCGAGTTGTTGCTTTGAGTGTTGTTCAATCACATTTATCCCCTCCTCTTCCCATCACTTTTCTTCGATACCCATAAATTAAATTAGGTTCAAACTAAAATAAAATTAAAACTGTATTTTAGTTTATAGAATAACAGCTTCAAAATACTTTATTTTTGTTAGTAACTCATAGTGTAGCCAACTACTTTTTCAAGAAGTTTATTAAGATCCTTCTATTATCTATTGAAACACAATAATATTTAAATTATTAATAAACTTCAGTCTACAATCATCATTTATTGGGTGCTTTCAACTGGGTGGTGGCTGTCCCAAACCCTAACCCCTAAATTTCAACTTGTGAAAATAATATATATATATTTTAAGTATCTTTTTGATTCTTTTAAAAAGTAAAGTTCAAAACATATTTTATATTTTCTTTGTAAATTATGAAACTTTATGTAAAAAAAAGTACCCCGCATTTTTCATGTCACTACTGAAACGGTGTGTTTTAGTCTATTGGCCGAGACCCTAAATTAATGATCAAGAAATATTACTGTGTTCCCCTCTCTTATAGTACAAGGTGTGAGGAGACAGGTCTCATCATTTTGAGGTAAAAGTGTTCAAAAGTCTGAAAAATCTGTGTGTAACTTTAAGGAGCGTCACTACCGAACACCTTTTTTTTCAGCAATTTTTATATGTATACCACTGTTTAGAACTGTGTTAGCTAATCATGTGCTGAATAGTATCTTTGAACTATGTTCAAAATGATCTAAAAATTGTCACTACCAAAACATTTTGTGGAGTTTCGGTAGTGACATCTTTGTGTGTTTTTGTTTTTGTGTGTTATCCCATAGAATTGTCACAACTGAAACAGTCAAAAGCGAACACATAATCCTCATATTTGGGGGAAATCAACAAAATTTTAGTACAGTTATGCAATTTTTATTTTTATTAGTATTTTAGTATGCAAGTTAAAATTCTGTGATGTGGTTGCTAGCATTACTGTCACTACTGAAACGGGACGTTTGAATCATCAACTAAGGTGTTATGATGTTTTTTGGTTCAATGTACATTCAAACTAATGAACCCTTAACTTTGAAATCAGTATGATCAACTTTTTGCCTTTACAAAGAAAAATTGGATCTAAAATACAATAAATCTAATAAATTACACTTCAAATATTGTTTAAAAATTGTCATGGATTTACCTCTGAATTTTTTTTATAAAATAGCAACAAATAAATAAATATATATATTCATTCAATTTAGATGTAAGCAAAATCGTAATAGGTCAATATAACCCTTCTAATTAAATAATTATTACTGTGTTTCGGAAGTGACAAATTTGGGGAGAGGACAAATATTCCAAAACTTTCTGAAAATACAATATGAGAATTAACTGCACAATTACTAGAAATGTGTACCTTGCGTATTATACAAATTGCATACATACAAATTTTACAAAAAATTTTTTTTTTTTTCAAGACGTTTCCAACTCTGACTTTGGACCAGTTCTGTAGAATGGAACAGGTGTGATGGACAGAAGAATGTTCTTGCCCACCCTGTGAAGCTAGCGGAGCAAACTCTGGGTTTCAGAGGAGGTTTAGAGTTGACACACAATGCTCAATAAAAACATTCTCTATCAACCCAGTGTTTGATCCAGATCTGCAAGAAACAGCCAATCACATGGAGAGCACCAGCTAGATTCATTTCTCGTTCTGGTCGTCATGAAAAATATATTTTATTCAAATGCATTTACAAGTAGGGAGTAGGGAAACAGAGGTTCTAAAGCTTGTGTGTGTGTGTGTGTGTGTGTGTGTGTGTGTGTGTGTGTGTGTGTGTGTGTGTGCGTTTTTGTGACAAATCAGGACATAGATGTGTATAATGACAAAGGTATGACAGGTATTACAAGGAGAAGGTGACTTTTCAGGACATTGACCCATGTCCCCACTTTTAAAAACGCTTATAAATCACACAGAATGGAGTGTATTGAAAATCTGAAATAGCAGAAAGTCTCCTGTAAGGGGTAGGTTTAGGTGTAGGGTTGGTGTAGGACAATAGCACATACAGTAAGTACAGTATAAAAACCATTACGCCTATGAATGTCCCCACAAGGATAACGAAACGGTGTGTGTGTGTGTGTGTGTGTGGGGGTCACTTTGCTCACTGCTGACTGGTCCAGTTTGGGGATGTGATCCTGCACCCAGAATAAAACCAATATAGATAGAAAATAAATAAGTAATAAATAGAAAACTGAAGAGATTAGCCTTGTACTGTAAGTTACCAAAAGTGATGAACATCTGAAAAAGAGATGAAATTACACAGTAGTCACTGAAACCTTGGTGAAGTAGGCCACTGGACTGTAACTGTATGTATTTTCCTTATTCTTTCAGGGAATGTGTTTTGATGCATTGAGGCACCTGCCAGGAATCATTAGCCAGGCAAAACGGAAGCAAAAAAGAGGAAATCTGAATTATATATGTATACTGCACAAAAGTAATAATAAAACAATTCATATTTTAGACATGCATGTATGTATTTACTAATGTATGCAGTTTAGTTCCAACCATGATCAAACACACCGGCCTGTAATGTTCTAGTAATTCAGAAGATCTAGGAAAATGTGTTTTAGGATTCCTACATTTTTAGGGGAAAACACACAATATTGTCTGTTATGACACTGCTGTTCACGTATTCTAAATAAACATATTAAAACACTGACACGGTCATGTATCTTGAAGTGTTTAGTGACATCAAGACACTCGTAATCAGTCTGTACCAAAGTGTCCAAATAAATGAATTCATCACACCTAAAGCAGCTAATCATCGCTGTGAGTTTTGGTAGAAGCTTAGGCTTGCCAAGTTCCTCTGAGCTCTGCCAATATTCCTGTGCATTTCAATAAATGACTTGTCACCTAAACACCTTGCTTTTCATATCAATATTGAAACAAAATTCATTGTCAGTTTTATTCATTGGTAAGATCCTTAGATCCAGCCACTACAGCGCCCAAAAAACGAAACCATAAATATATGCTTATAAAACAGTTCAATATTTACTGCAAAATATTTTTTACAGAGTAAAACTTGGAAAAAAAAAAGGTGACAAAAACAACAAAATAAATATAGGAAATGGACAGTAAGGCCAACATCCGAACTCCACATAATGAACTGTATAAACAATTTTTAACATTTTTTTTTTAGCTTAAATAATTTAAAATACACTTTCCTTAAAGTAAAACTCGGCAAACCATTTCTGTAGTTCATTATCATGCGTTTGCCCTTACCTGCTGACAACTCACATATATTTTTACTTCTGAATGATGATTATGTACAGCTCAAACAATATTATTAAAACCGTCAAAGCAAATTGACATTTCTAGATGAATTCTGGATTGTCGATATTCTACATGGAAGAGACCATCAAATAACAACAACAAAAACATTGTGATTGAATTCTGAGTTTCTCTTTAAATTCACCGTTTCTGACGTTAATTTGACTTCACTAGTGGAGAAATGTAGTCAGTTTTGATTCTAGAGCCAGTGAATGATGCCACAATGCATGATGGTACATTTATGGCGCATTTTTGCCATATACATCATATTGCAATGTCAGGATACTTACAATAACTAACACAAACAGAAATAATGCACTAAACAGCAAGTGTATATTGAGCAGAACTGATGGCTTATGGGCAGTTGTTGTGTCTTGTGAGCTGTTAGCAGATAAGCTAATAAAACTAGACAACACACCGTCCTTCTATTCTAACAAGTCACGGCTGACTTTCACATTAAAACACTGTTCTCTTAATCCAAAAAGCAAAAGAACTACACAAACTTTCAATTTCAACAAATTAGAAAACGTCCAGCCCCGTAACGGGGCCGACAAGTTAAATCAAAACATTACAAAGGCTTCATAGGGACACAGCGTTCTTGTACGCATGTGTGTTTTCTCTCTCACACACGCTGACAAATTTTGGCACTAATACCGCCATCGCATTTCTCACAAACTGCAAAACTCTGCAGCGGTTGGCGTACAGCGAGACATTCAAATCGACATGTTTGTGTTGGCTATCCCAAAAGAGGGAGCTATAAAAAGAGCCCATCACAGAATGACATGTAAATAAACTCCGTAATGCACACAGTAAAGCCCTTCTGGAACAAAAACACTTGATGGACAATTAGACTTTATGAAGAATATGAACTGACGCTGAAGTACTCACAGGCCCAATTCACGTTGGATATGGAGAACATTGAAATTATTATTTCAGCTAACAATGGTAAAATACACTTTCTTACAAAACACACCCGACTGCCATTCTAACACATTTTTCACATCATAATAGTAGGTGAAATACAACAATCGTTACAGAAGTAGTTCTCTCAAAAATGACGGTCCTCTTATTTACTCATCCTCATTCCTTTCCAGACTCCTGCTGTTATTATTATTATTATTATTTATTTATTTATTTTTTAAGCATTAAGCATTTCATTTTATCGAGCATTTTTAAGTATCCTTACACCACCACCATCGCACAATTTGGATGATGGTCCTTTTTTGAAGCTTGACAGACATTTGACCTGGTGTATGGGAAAGAGTTACCGTGTATGCAGACTCTTCCGTAAATTCTACTGTGTTCCACACACACACACACACACACACACACACACAAACTAAACGCATACGGGTTTTGAATGACATGGGGGTAAGTAAATACTGACAGCAGTGATGATTTCATTAAATCATAAATTATATCGGTGCAATCACCTACAACCTTGAAGAGCTCCCAATTCATTATGTTCAAAACAAGTGATGTCAATCTCAGAATACATTTAGGCAAAGCATTGCTTTGGGAGATATGAGGCTAATAAACACTTTATATAATGTCATGCAATGCCAGTGGATAAGGTTGCACGTTTAGTAAAGTTTACAGAGGGAGATTTCTTGCATTTTGAGTTGAACTGACTTGCATGAACCTGAGAAAAACTAAACAACTCCTAGTAATAGGAAGCATTCAGCACCTTTGCTGCCACAAATGAATCTACTATTGTTATCAAGGGTCTTTGAGTCGGACCCTCGCACAGACACAGAGCCATTATCACACATGGGTAGAAATTACAGGTCGTCTGCACTTATAACACTACATATGGTATTCGTGACACAATATATGACGTAGATAATATGCTCACCAGCATGCATTATGTATATCTCTTGCTCGTGGAAAGCTTCTGTAAGTTCAAGCTCTGCGAGAGGTACGGTACAGGCATCTGTACAACATCACCCTCGGACAAACGACGGCAAATAACGTGAACGGCATTCTCAGGGACGCTGGGACACGACCGATGAAGCGCTGCACTTTAATGTACATCAGATTTGGCTTGGAATGAAGTTAGTGTTTGAAGCAGCAAGCCCTGGATCACCATATACGGTGGGATCTGATGGAAACAAACCAGGTCATATTTCACCCTAAAATCACACGGACAAAAACAATAAATTACATTATGAATCTGGGAGAATTAATATTCCTTATATTCTCTGTAAAAACGGCATAAATTAAAACTAGAGTAAAACAAATACTGTACTAGCGTGATGCATAAACACTTAATGCTTTGAGCATCGAAAATCTATTCATTTTATGCAGCGCTAAATATCTCAATATCTTCTTTTTCTTGCACAACATGATTTCTTCCTGTGGATTTTAGTGTGAAATATGGCCCAGGTCCCGACAGGTTTTGTGAGATGCTTTGACGTGAGACACACGTCAGCTCACGTTGCATGCTGGGTATGCTTTACGGTTCGCTATAAACTAGCTCTTCAGCGGCACGAAGTGTATAAACTCCTCTTCACTCGGTAATACTGTAGGTGCGGATGTTTCACCGGTCGTCGCAGCAGATGTCCACATGCTACTCAGAGGACTACACCGATCCAAAACCAGGTCCCCAAACGCAGTCATTGGCTGGCCATCCAGCGATCGCGGTCCTGCTTCGTGGCTGAATGATGAGGCTCAGGACAGGACAGACTATGAAGCACAAACAGGAGCGACGTCAGACGAACAGCTGGATCCTCTCGCGGATGGTCTGCCGGCAGATGGGGCAGGTCTTGAGCGCGGCGCTGCAGTCGATGCAGGAAGCGTGGCCGCACTGGAACACCAGCTTGATGTGGTTGTCGATGCAGATGGGGCAGGTGATGCGCTCCTCCATCTGCCGGTAGCGCGACTGCAGCTGCTCCAGCAGGTTGTGCTTCTCCGAGTTCTCTGAGCTGGGGCTGCACTCCACCTCCGTCTGGTCTGCTTTCAAGAAACAGAGACGCTCAATTCCAAGCACAACGCGCCACAGTTCAATAAAACACAACATGATGTAGGAGCGAGCATTAGCTCAAGCAAAGAACTAAAACTTAATAGTAGGGATGTAACGATATCAAAACCTCACGATACGATAATATCTCAATATGAAGTCCACAATACGATATTTATTGCGTCAAACGAAGAATTGGAAAAAAAAATTCATTAGTGCTGTCAAACGATTAATCGCATACAAAATAAAAGTTTTTCTTTGCATAATATATGTGTGTGTTCTGTGTATATTTATTATGTGTATGTATATATATATATATATATATATATATATATATATATATATATATATATATATATATATATATATATATATATATATATATATATATATAAATAAATGCACACACATACAGAATAGATTTTGAAAATATTTACATGTATTTACATGTCTATATTTATATTCATATAATTTATACTATAAATATATTTAATCTATAAACATAACATGAAATATATACATGCATGTGTGTGTTTATATATACATAATAAATATACACAGCACACATACATATATTACAGTATGTAAACAGAAACTTTTATTTTGGATGCGATTAATCACGATTAATCCTTTGACAGCACTCATTTTAAAGTTAAATACTTCTATTTAATGCACTTTGAGAGTAAAAAAAAAAAAAAACATGCTCCTAAGAAAACTTAAGTCAGTGAATTGACTTGCAGCTGAACTTTAAAGGGGACTCAACCCTCTTTTTATTTGTGATATACTGTCTCAGTCTAAATTACATTCACGCTGCTGTTTTAGGAAGACAAACAAATTAGAATATAGGCTAATGATGATAATAACAATTTGATATTATATTATTGTTATTCCCATGACTGTAATAGCCATATATTGTAAAACAATTGCACTGTAAAATAAATGAAAATTTATATTTTATAGGTGTATTATTTTTGCTTTACACTACAGTAAGGAAATTACAATACTTTTTTCCTCATTTCTACACTTGAAAGAGGTATTTTGAATTTGGACTGCATTTAAACCGCTCGCTGTCAGCAATTCATGCTGCACTTTTATTTTAGACCGCTTTTATCTTCAGCTTCAGTGAAAACAGGCTAACAAAAACGCATCTCACGACATAACTAGTGAAACGCTGTAATCACCTGCACATTACAATGTTGGGAATTACACGAACGTGAAAATAAAGCAAACGCACGCATGCGATAAACGAGTTCACTGCATCATTCAGTGTGAACGGAGCCGTTCTGAGACGCGGAAAACACTTTGAAAAAACTGACTTGATGAAGGGATTTCGGTTTTAGTTCGCTTGACAAATACTGTGCCAAAGCATAATGGCCCAAAACACAACTTTAAAAACCTTTAATGTTAGAATAAGAAGTTTAAATATATTTTAAGAACTACACTTTTTGCTCGAAAGACCTATCGTTTCATTTAGTCATGTCACCACGATAATATTGAGACAGTTTTGCTATTGCGATACCATGATGTTGATAATACCGTTACATCCCTGCTTAATAGTAATAGTAACAGCATGGTAATATAATTTCTTTCAGTTGCTCCAGAGTGACTAACTTTCTTTGCACCTTACAGCCCATAATATTTTTCTACAGAAAACCATTCTAAACAGGATTAATGTACTGAATGGCCAAATATATGTAGCATCTTATTGATCTCGTCTAAAATCTTGAAGACCAGTTTTTTACTTGAAGCTATTTTCTTAACAGGTTTCTATGGGGTACAAGACATTATGTCTTAGTTCTTCAGAACAGTAGACAGTATTTACTACAACCAATGTTTGAGAGAAATTTGGTTCTTCTTGGTAATTCAAATAGAATGTCCCTACCAAAATGTTACCAAAAAAAAAAAAAGCATTAAGAGCTGAGCGTATGCTGACCGTAACACAGTGAGCTCATTTAAAAAAGGATTTATTAACTGTTATTAACTGCATTTTGTTCTAAAGTGTTTATCGTTTGTAAAGCGGACACTTAATTTCTAGCGATTATCGTCGATTTGATTGCACAGATACTATTTAAACTAAACTGAGCTAGACAATGACATCTCTGAATTCAATAATGAAATGCCTTTAACTGAAAATTGAGTGTTTAATCTTATCATTATACATTACTGACACTCTATCCTCCAATTTGATACTGTTAAGTGCTTTGACACAATCTGTATTGTTAAAAGCACTTTATAAATAAAGGTGACTTAAAGCCGTCCATGGAACACCACAGCTGTTTCTTCTCAGAATGAACCAAAATGAAAAACTTTTTGATTCTTAAATCTCAACATAAAATATTATAAAAATGCTTACCTTGTCGAATTTTCTTTGTTATTGTCACCTGGCACCGGATACATTTCTTCATTCTGTGAGCACATTCTGAACAGAGACACACAGGACTGAGTTTCTATATACCAACTGTGTATACACACACAAGTAAAACATTTCTGGATCAACATCCATCCAACTTGTGACCAACTTTACTACCATATCCTCCTGAGCCCCAGCTGTGGAGTTTTTGTCTCTGTAGTGGACACTATATTTTAGTGAATTTCTCTGAGATCTTACATGTCACTGTTTTAAGTCTGGATGTCCTGTAAAAAGAGCACATTCTGGGTTTTCAGAGATACCAAATGATTGGATGTTTCACCACGATCACTCCCTCTCCTTGGCCTTTAAAGATGGCTGACATTAATTTAGTGATAAAATTGTACATCCTTATGGAAATACGATAATATTTTGCAATTATAATTTTAAATCTGATTAATTTTTTAATTGTTTGTCATAAATCGACATCTCAGGAAAATGTTATGGGGTTTCAAATCAAAATATGACTTCCTGTTATGAAACAGGTCATCATTTCATACTTGTCCCCTGTAGAGGACACCGGGACTAAAAGCATGTTTATTACACATTTTGGGAGACAAAACAATAAAATAGGAAAAGGAAAAAAAATTATAATAATAATAAATATATATATATTATTATTATGAAAATCTGGCCAATTACTAATCGCATTAGTACACTTCTTTTTTCAACATGCTGTCCCAACAGCACTTTAATATGCAAATTAGATGCAGTGTATAGATAACATTGTGTTTAATGGGAAAACCAGTTTATGAAATTTTTACACCCATATTGCATAAAGCAAAATGCTTTATCAAATCATTTTGTTATATATTTTATAACATAGTTGAGAATCATCCTTAAAGTTGCCTTTTCATGTCTATTCATGTCCTGGTGTCTTCTACAGAGGACATAACATGAATAAAATATCATTTTTCAAAAATGTTATTTTTCTTATGCTCTAAACCAGGGAACCTCAAATCTGGCTCGCGAGATCCAGTCTCCTGCAGAGTTTAGCTCTAACCCTAAGCAAACACACCTGAGCATGCGTCTTCAGGATCATTAGAAAATCACAGGTGGGTGAGTTTGATCAGGGTTGGAGCTAAACTCTGCAGGAGAGTGGATCCCGTGAGCCATCACTGCTCTAAACAATGTAACGACATGAAAAAATTACTTTTTTCTGGTTCTCAGGAGGTAGAGTGAAACTACGTTTTGATCAAGCAACAACAAAAAAGGTCGGGACTTGTTTGTTCACCGATCAGCAAGCTCACCCTCACAGGCGACGCTGTGTTGACATGGAGAGAACAGCACCAGCAGCGCGAGCTCGGAGCAGATGAGGCACTCGCTGGGGCCCGTCACGCTGGGCATGGCCAGGTTGGTCATGGTGTTGGGCGTAGTGTGTACTCGCCTGAGACTGCTGCTGCTGGTGCCTGTGCCACTCGTGACGGCTTGAAGCCTGAACACACAAACACACACACATCTGTTCATTCTTTAATCCCTCATTTAGTGAGCGCCACAATCAATGCACTGAGACACACCTGTGTTTTTCTGCGAAGCTCCTGATGAGAGTTTGTACGCTGCTGTCTGTAACCAGGTCCAGCGGGCTTTTACCTTTATGGTTGGCATAATTGATATCGGCCCCTTCCTGTGCCAAGAAGCAGGCGATAGCAGCTCCTACGTTCAGCTCCGTGTTTCCCATCAGCCCTGAGCTACACAACTACATGCAAAGAATGAAGGAATAAACACCATTGATTACTTTTCTCTTAATTATACTGTACAGCGCACATATACACTGGAAAACAGGAAGATGCTACTCTAGTGTGCAAGGCTTCTATTATTTCTGCACAGTATGTGAATTTTTACGTGGAACACATACACTGCCGCTCAAAAGTTTGGGATCAGTAAGATTTTTAATGTTTTTTAAGTGGAGTCCCTTCTGCTCATCAAGGCTGTATTCATTCGATCAAAAATACAGAAAAAATAGTAATATTGTGCAATTTCTAATATTGTTTACCTATTTTAATATACTTTAAAATATAATTTATTGCTGTGATCAAAGCTGTATTTTCAGCATCATTCCTCCAGTCTTCAGTGTCACATGATCCTTCAGAAATCATTCTAATATGATAATATCATTTTTGGAACATGTGATACTTTTTTCTTTGATGAATACAAAGTTATAAGAGCAGCATTTGTTCAAAATAGAAATCTTTTCTAACAATAAGTCTTTACTACGACTTTTTATTCATTTAACACATCCCTCCTGAATAAAGGCATTAATTTCTTTAAAATATATATATATTTTATTAAATATACAAAATATACTTTTGAGTAGCATTGTATATTGTAAAATTTTTATTAATCGGAGAATCCTAAAACATAACACAGGTCCCAAAAAAATTATGAAGCAGCACCAACATTGATTATAAATTAGCATATTAGAATGATTTCTGAAGGATTGTGTGACACTGAAGACTGGAGTAATGATGCTGAAAATTCAGCGCTGCATCACAGAAATAAATTATATTTTAAAGTATATTAAAATAGAAAACTTATTTTAAATTGCAATAATGTTTCACAGAATAATTTTTTTTTTCTGTATTTTTGATCACATAGATACAACCTTGATGAGCAGAAGAAACTTCTTTAAAAAAACTTATGGATCTTACTGATCCCAAACTTTTGAGTGGCCGTGTAGATGACGTACTACATTTACCAAAATGCTTAGCATACAGCAGACCGCAGAGCACACAGCGTGGAATACTGTGTCCCACAATGCAGTGCTTGATTGGCCTTCCATTTCAAGAGTGACAAATTCACCAGGAGCAAAAGCAACTGCGGTTTTTATCTTCTTTTAGGAATCATTACTTTCATCAACGATTACCACTTTCAACTGTGTTTCTGAGAAATCCCTTACTGCACCTTTAAGCGTGCAACAGTGAGCTCACAAGGCAGTAATGTAGTGTACTACAGTATGAATCAACTGTTTAACGTTCATAACCCTGATTCTCTGGAACAATGAAATGAGAGATCCACCTATGTGAAGAGCATCTGTACCTGACCTCTGCAGAAGCATCTAATGACTCCAAGTCTGGCTTGACAGCAGTGGTGGAAAGAGTACTGAAAATCTGTACTTAGGTACAAGTACTGTTACATTGCTGAAATAATACTCAATTACAAGTAAAAGTACTGGTGTCAAAACTGTACTTAAGTAAAAGTACAAAGTACTCTTCTCAAAAACTACTCCGAGTACTAGATACTTTTTAGCGGCGATATTTAATGAATTAAATATCTCATATCTTCGGGGTCCTAACGCTCTGCCAGATGCCCCAAGAAAACAAACTGTGCTAATATACACCCAACAATGTCATGTAATACTGAAAAATTATAACCCTAACCTTTATCTCCATACTGAAAACCTAGATGGCCAGACAGTGATTCAGCTAAAATATTAGTGTCTGAGACGCTGTGAGCACGGAGACTGTAGTGTGCACAGCAATTTTTTAAATGCTTAGCTTAAATATGTAGTATTAATTAAATAGTGCTCATTAATGGCTGTGAAATGAGTAGAGGCTTGGACCCAGAAACAGCATTCCTTATGTCATGACTTAACAAGAAAATTCTCCCCAAGCCATCAAACTGATGTCATCAAAGTGAGAATGCCATTCTAGAGCAGAAGCAAATTTTCAGTTTTTGATTAAATATTACGAAGGCAGACAATTTTTTTTCCCGGTGTATTGACTTACACGGTTTAATTGTTCACCACAAGACTAGTAATGTGCACTAAAAAATTAAGTAGGGTCATTTTTGATTTCATGACGACTTCAATCATTTTCAATACCATTGGAAAAACTACCACATACTGTATACTGCCATATAGATATTTTAATATTTCAAATAGTTTTGTCCATCCATTTTTCAAGGCAAGCATTATTTCAAGCTTTGAGTGGTTTAATCCAAGTCTTCTAAAAAAGACGTTAGCTTTGATGAACAGATTTTAATACAGGCTTTTATTTACATAGCCTAAATATAAACATTGATAAGCTCCTAGAGCACACAACAGTGTACAGTGTGAACAATTTAAACCGTTAACATGGGCGTGGAAAAAATACGCACCGCATACGCACCACAGACAGACGTAATGCCATACTCCTGTCTGTATGCCTGGTCTGTTCTGTTCTTGCGCTCCATTTGGGCGCGCTACATTCTGATTGGTTCGGATAGCATACTGCGGGAGGTCGGGGACGCTATAAAATCGTGCTATAAAGCGATTTAGAAATCGCGCAAGCTCAAATCGTGATTTTATGACGATTTCGATTAATCGCACAGCCCTAAATGAAACTCTTCTAAACAGAGCCCAAGAGGCAGCCATGCCCCTGGTAGAGTGTGCCCTGAAGGGACTCGCTTTTATTAATTTGCCAATGATAGAGATTCCATAAGCCAATCAAAGAGGCATTGCCAAGAAATGAAGAGCTATCCATTTAAACCCACCACAGGGTATGCAGAGGACATAGAGCATTCAACCTCTGATCCTGCACAAAAGAGAAAGGCAGTAGGTAGAAAGAGGAAAGCTCGATGGCCTCACATGTGCATGCTGGGAAGCACTTAGTTATAAGGGTCAGGTTGGGCCTAAGAAAAACCATATCTCCACCAAAAGTGAATGTAGTGCACAAGGAATAAACAGAGAGTACAATGCAAATCACTAGCTGCGTTTCCATTACCCTTCAAATTGAGCAAATTAAAATTGCGAATTGAAAATATGCCTAATAGAAATGCGCCAATTTCGCAAAAACTCCCATATATCGCAAAAAACGTTTTACGCTCAAACGTTTTTCAGGCAATTCGAAAAATTTCACAAACCTGTAATGGAGTTTTCTCGCATTTACAGGTCACAGGGCGTATGTAAAAAGTCATATGATCATTCTTCAATGTACTATAACCTCCCAGAAACACTTCACACATGGCTTTCCCAGCCATTAATGCTTAGACAATTTACACTGCTCACTCTGATACGCCCACTGAAGCAGATTGCGGCCACTCTAGTCAATGCTTGTGTTTATACCAGCCATGCCACGCATGTTTCTGAAGTGGCTCTCCACGCTGCTTCTATAAAGATACACACATACGGCTTCTTAGAATAAATATTGCCAAACTCCATCAAATCCCACCAAAATCCATTGCCATGACTTATTGCGAGAGGAAAAAGTTACGTTTTAGTCGCATAACACTGGTTAATGGAAACGCCGTCATTGTGCAATACTTTATCGACATTTATAAAATATCTCCAAAGTTTTGTGCAAATCTGTAATGGAAACGCACCTACACCAACATTTGGTTGAAGCCACGGCCAGAAGCAAGGCTGTCTTAAAGACAGAAGCTCAAAGGCTGTTGAAACAAAGTCTCCAGGGACCACGGAGAGGTCCCACTTTGGAACAGCCCTTCTAGTGACTAGTGACAATGACTACGTTTACATGCGCACAAATAATGCAATTGTTTCCAATCATCAGAGCAAGGACTTAATCTCATTATGATGTTTACATGTCAAGAGCAAAGCTCTTCACTCCCGTTTACATGCAATTTCCATTATTTGTATTATTCGCTAAGAATTGTGGCTATTTTTTTACCGCCATTATTCACAGAAGATGGGTCCACAGGATGACCCGGATTCGTTCGTGGACCTCTTTGAGAGAACAGCGGAGGCGTGCGGCTGGGCGCGCACCCAATGGGCAGTGCGCCTGATCCCGCTGCTGACTGGGGAAGTGCAGGTGGCAGCACAACAGCTGCCGGTAGCGAGCCTCCTGGCCTACCACGATCTCAAGTGGGCCATCTTCCAACGAGTCACCCGTACCCCCGAACAACATCGTCCACGCTTCGGGTCAATGGAGCTGGGGGATAACGGTCGATTTTTTGTGATGGCCCAACAGCTCCGTGACACTTGCCACAAGTGGCTGATGGCCGAGGAACGCGACATCGAGGAAGTGGTTGATCTGATGGTGCTGGAGCAGTTTATCGCTCAGCTACCACAGGGGACGGCCGAATGGGTCCAGTGCCACCTCCTGACGTCGCTGATGCAGGCCATCCAGCTGGCTGAAGACCATCTGGTGGCGTGCCCCGGGGTCGGCGAGCCCCTCATTAACCTCTCTCTCTCTACAACCCCTCTCCTTCCCTTTCTCGTCGCCGATCCATCTCCACCTTTCTCCTCTCTCCGCCAATCTCTTGGCCATCCTTCTGCCGCTGGGGCGGCGGGAAGGCCTGGGCCAGCCTGCTGGAGATGCAGGGACCCGGGTCATTTTCAGGACCGGTGTCCGATGATGGAGGTGGGAGTGTTGATCCGGGTTCCCGACTCCCCAGGGGCCTGCCCCCGATCAAACCGGGCAGTACCAAATACCTGTGAGTATTAAGGGGGGTACATATCAGGCTTGGGTGAATTCAGGCTGTAACCAAACCTCCATTCATCAAAGCCTGATGCAACAAAGGGCATTGGATACGAGCCGCAAGGTTAAGGTGAGGTGTGTGCACGGGGATGTGATTAACTACCCCTTAGTGCCTGTTAGTATTCAATTTCGGGGGAAAACGCATAGAATGAAGGTGGCGGTTAATTCCCACCTTAGGCATCCGCTGATTTTGGGTACAGATTGGCCAGCATTTACACAATTATTGGAGATTTTGTGTGCGGATGCTTCTTGGGAGACAGGGTGGGGAAACGGAGAAGCAGTGGCACAGACTGGAGATGCGGTTTCGGGACCTTCACAGAAGGGCTCGGAGGAAACGAGAGCGAGGGCGGATCTAAATCCCCCTGAGCTAGATGACTTTCCTCTTGAGCAGTCACATGATGAGACTCTTAAAATGACCGGATCCGCACCATCGACGGACAGCTTCTTCAGCCTGATCAGCCGCTCTCCTATCCCTATTTTTCCCTTATAAAAGATAGGTTGTATCGGGTGACCCAAGATACCCAGACAAAAGGAAATACAACCCAATTGTTAGTCCCAAAAAGTAGTCCCATGGCAGGCCACTTGGGGGAAGCAAAGACACGCGAACCTCTCATGGCCCGAATCTTTTGGCCGGGCATTCACGAGAACGTCTGCCGGTGGTGTGCGGCGTGTTGTTAATGTCAGCTGGTTAATCCGTCGGCCAGTTCAAAAGCACCATTGCACCCATCACTGGTAGAGGTCCCCTTCGAGAGAACTGGTATGGAGCTCATCGGGCCATTAGAACGTTCAGCACGCGGACATCATTTTACATTAGTTCTGGTGGATTATGCAACATGATATCCGGTAGCAGTGCCGTTACGTACCATATCTGCAAAGAGTGTGCCGGACGAGCTGTTGAGTCATCTCCCGAGTGGGAATCCCTAAAGAGATTCACACTGATCAGGGCATGGCGTTTATGTCACGTACGTTAAGCGAACTATAAACTTTTGGGCATTAAATCGATTTGCACCAGTGTCTATCACCCACAAACAGACGGCTTGGTGGAACGATTTAATCGCACGTTAAAATCCATGGTTCGTACGTTTGTAAAGGAAGATGCCAAAAATTGGGATAAATGGCTCGAGCCCCTGTTGTTTGCGGTGCGGGACGTTTCGCAAGCCTCCACTGGGTTTTCCCCATTTGAGCTTCTCTATGGTCGTCAGCCCCGGGGGGTTATGACGTCATTAGAGAGGTTTGGGAGGAGGGGCCTTCAAACAGCCGTAGTGAAATTCAGTATGTCATGGACCTCAGAGCAAAACTCCACACATCGGGGCGGCTCTCTATGGAGAATTTGCTCCAGGCTCAGGACAGACAAAGTCGCTGTACAACAGGGGTACGCGAGAGCATCAATTTACACCGGGAGAGAAAGTGCTTGTATTACTTCCAACATCTAGTTCGAAATTACTCGCAAAGTGGCAAGGACCTTTTGTGGTTACATGGCGAGTTGGGGATCTCGATTACGAGGTAAAGCGAATGGACAGAGGTAAAGTGAAAGGACAGGGGTGATTCATGTCAAATTTATCATCTCAATCTTTTAAAACGTTGGAATGAGGTGACATCTGTTGAGTTAGCAGCGGCCGTTTCGACAGAGGAAGATCTCGGACCAGAAGCAGCTGTCAAAACCAATCCGCTTGCTCTGGTCCCCGGGGGAGATTACCTCTCGCTGCTGCAGCTCACTGATTTAGCCAAGTTGCAAGCAGGTTTTTCAGATGTGTTTTCACCCCTGCCCGGTCACACGGACCTCATACAGCACCATATCAAAACGATCCCCGGGGAAGTGGCGTGCAGCCATCCCTATCGTTTACCAGAACATAAGAAAAAAGTGGTACAGGATAAATTAAAGGCCATGCTAGAGTTGGGTGTAATAGAAGAATCGCATAGCGATTGGGCGAGCCCGATAGTTTTAATTCCTAAAACAGACAGCTCGGTCCATTTCTGTGTTGATTACAGAAAGGTGAATGCCGTGTCGAAATTCAACATTTATCTGATGCCCCAAGTTGACGAGCTGCTTGATCGGTTAGGTTCGGCTCGCTTATATTCGACACTGGATTTAACGAAAGGGTATTGGCAGATCCCCTTATCGCCATTATCCAAGGAAAAAACAGCCTTCACAACGCTGTTTGGATTACACCAATTTATTATGCTTCCGTTCGGGTTGTTCGGGGTTCCCGTCACCTCTCAGCGTCTCATGGACAAGATCCTCCGGCCACATAGCGAGTACGCTGCTGCCTATCTCGACGACATCATTATATACAGTAATGATTGGCAGCAGCATATGGAACATCTGCACGCTGTCCTGAGATCACTGAGGGTGGCTGGACTCACGGCGAACCTGCGGAAGTGTGCAATTGGGCGTGTGGAGGTACGGTATCTGGGTTTCCACTTGGGGCATGGGCAGGTGCGTCCCCAAATTGATAAGACAGCTGCGATTGCAGCCTGCCCAAGTCCCAAGACCAAAAAGGAGGTGAGACAGTTCCTGGGGCTGGCGGGATATCATAGAAGGTTTATTCCTAATTATTCGGAGCTCACCAGCCCGCTTACGGATCTCACTAAAAAGGAAGCCCCAGATCCGGTCCAGTGGACGGAGCTGTGCCAACAGGCCCTAACCAAGGTAAAGGCTGCCCTGTGCAGCAGGCCGCTCTTACACTCCCCTAACTTTGATCTCCCTTTTTTGTTGCAGACGGACGCGTCGGACAGGGGGCTGGGTGTAATCCTGTCCCAGGTGGTCGGAGGAGAGGAGAGGCCGGTGCTGCATCTGAATCGTAATCTCTCAAAGAGAGAGACCAGATACAGCACCATTGAGAAAGAATGCCTGGCCATTCGGTGGGCAGTCCTCACCCTCCGTTATTACCTCCTGGGACGGGAATTCACTCTCTGTTCGGACCACGTGCCCCTCCAGTGGCTCCACCGTATGAAGGATACCAACGCGTGGATCACCCGTTGGTATCTAGCTTTACAGCCTTAAGTTCAAGGTGGTCCACAGGCGGGGGCGTAGATGGCGGTAGCCGACTTCCTCTTTAGAAATGGGGGGTGGGGTGGGGGGACTGCAGGCCGGATGGCTCCCCGGCCTGAGTCGGGCAGTGGGGGTATGTGGCGAGGAGGGCATGGGAATGCGAAGGCTGCAGCAGGAGAGTGGGTGAGGAGACGAGCGGTGATGAGGAGGTCAAGTCAATGATGACTAACACCTGTCTCTAACTCCAGTGATTGGGGAGAGACAAGATATAAGCATCCCACTAACCTGGGAGGGGAAGAGAGAGACAAATTCCCCAGGAGAGACTGAGCATTATTTGTGTGTGTCCTGAGAGAGTTTGTGAAGGCAGAGAGCCTGACAGCCCTTTATTTTGTTCTTTTATTTATTTATTTATGAGTAATAAAAGGTTTACTCTCCACCCTTGACTTCCTCGTCCTTCCTCTTTATCAAACTTTATTACACTGCGATTATGAGCTTAATCGCATTATTTAGATCAAAGTATTGCGTTTACATGAGGTAAAGTTTAAAATCGCAATATTGCCAAAATCTCACTATAATCGCATTAAGAGGATGCATGTAAACCCACTCATTGTTTCATTTGTGCCTTTGTTCTATTGTATTTATCTGTTATATTTCTCATCATTTGTTTCTTTGGACTTAATAATCACTCATACTATGAAATAAGATATCACCCAGTTGATTGTGACACAAATAAAATAACCTAGTGAAAAACAAAATACTAAAATGTATTTGAAATACCTTTACTTTGTGCCAAGTATACTACAAATACATTTACATATTTATGTACTTAATAAAAATACCCTGCAATTGTACTTTTACTATACTTATAGTCTGCTAAATTGGAACAACTAATTTTGCACTTAATGCACTTTAATTGTGCAGAAATAGTGTTGAGGTCCACCTTAAGATATACTGAAGTATATTTGATAGTGCTAAAGTGGAACTGTTGCAAGTATACTTCAGGTACACTTTAAATATCTTGCATTTAAAGACAAAGATCATACAATCTTTATTAATGATATTAAAACACATTTTAGGCATAATATGTGACCCCGGATCACAAAAGCAGTCATAAGTAGCACAGGTATATTTGTAGCAATAGCCAACAATATGCATTGCTAAGAACTTCATTTAGAAAACTTTAAAGGCGATTTTCTCAATATTTCGATTTTTTTGCACCCTCAGATTCCAGATTTTCAAATAGTTGCATCTCGGCCAGATATTGTCCAATCCTAACAACCCATACATCAATAGAAAGCTTATTTATTCAGAAGATTTATAAAACTGATCCTTATGACTCATTTTGTGGTCCAGGGTCACATATTAAGAATTATGCATTGTGCAAAAAAGAAATGCTCCAAATAAAGTTTAAATATAATTTTGTATCAGCAAGTCTTAAGTGATATGTCAATAAATATGTTAATGGATTTGAAGTATACTTGGTATGAAATTGTAGGGAGTTAAATTATTTCCTTTATGAAAATAACTCCTCGTGAAGCCAAAACTTAGGAACTCTTACAATTCAAATGTCAGGCCACAAAACAAACTCTTCATTTAGGCTTTGATCTCTTTGTGAAGCCAAACACCCAGGAACCCTTACAATGCAAATGTCATGCCACAAGACAATAAACTCTCTAATCAGACAAGAAGATCTGAGAGAAAGACCATTTGGTCCACTCACCCATCCTTCCCCCCTGGACTCATGGTACTGGTCACTGAAAGAACTCAAGTTGCTACTCTTACATAAATATTTACTGTATCTTAAGAATTAATGATCTTAACACTTTCATGTTTGATATCATTTTAAAGGTCTCGGTGCGATGGGTAAACTGGTCTCAATTTCACAGCAGTCACTTATATTATGGGAAATATTGGAAACTTAAGTGAATTCTGTACCTCTGTTGTGGGGGCGGTCTCCTTTCAAAACCTGATAAACATTGCTCTACAGGTGTGACCATTTGGGGCACGAGAACATCTCTTCCTGAGGTTTCTCATCCCCCACACACAGATCTAATCTGTTTTGGGGCAGAGAATAAATGTTTATGAGCCTTTTGTTCTGGTAGTATTTAAGGGAAAGTTGCAAATCAGTCAGGCGATTTGTAGCCAGATCAGCCCGTAGTGTGGAGGGTATTTAATATGTTCCATACTATGTATCTTCTTCTTGAAACCAGGTAAACATTTTATTCTTAGATTCATCTTTGAACAACTGTTATGTATTTTCTTATTTTTGAATTGGCTACTTAGTTTTATTATGTAATTGGCAAGATACGTTTACCTGACTAATAATAAATTGTTATATTTGATTTATTCTGATCTCTTCTGAAATCATTTTTTCCAGTAGATTAATGGTAGAGGTATTTCCGCAAATCTGCGTTCAGGACAGATCACACCAAAGCACTGATGGATGAGCCATGGGGAACACCATGAAGTAGACTTTGGATTTCTGACTGTCGCTGGCTTAACACGGCGTAGCTCTCGTGGTTGTAGGGAAAAATACACTTTTTGTAATGAGCATCCAGGCGCAGCTCACTTAAAGGTATTATAACCGCTCTGCACCCTCTGAGTAAGTTCAGAACTGACGAGTTTGTGTCGTGGATTCACAAAAAAATCGGCCGAAGTGTAATTCCTATGCGATACCTAGTCCCTAATGAACGAATAATTGAAAGTATGGGATTTTCAGAATAATCAAATATCTAAGTTAATGTACAATCGATATCTGTGATCAGTTTAATTATAAATATTGTCTAAACTTAAAACACTTGAAATTGGAGTCAGATCAAGCACGGAGTTAAATTAAAATTGAAACTAAATCCTAATAAATTCAAAAGCGCAAGTAAAAGACCGAATACGCATTAATCCTTCGACCAGGCGGCTGGATTCCGTTGTTTGGACTAGCGGGTGGATCCTTACAAAATAAATGTTTTTTCCTAGGGTAGACCATGCAGTATGCAGTGCACAGTATGCTTTTTTTCTCAGTTACTCTGTCCTCTTACCCTGCCGTAGAGCACCGCTCCTTCACCCTCGCCGCTGCTCATGACGGTGGCCAGCTGCTGGCGGCTGAGAGCCGTGTGCATGGCCGTGTCTCCATCCTCATCCTCTGCGTTGACGTCTGCCCCCTCCGTCACCAGCAGGGCCACTAGAGCCACGTGACCCTGAGTCACGGCCAGCTGCAGCGGCGTCTGATTACGATTGTTGCGGATGTTGATGTCACAGCGACCCTTAAAGCCAAAGAGGGCAGGTTACAAATACACTGCCGGGCAAAAGTTCGAAAAACACTGAACAGAGCTATGTTTTGATTTTAAAAGCTTCTGCCAGGTTGTAAAAACTAAATTGTGCCAACTGATGAATTCTGTGTTATTGCAGTTTAAAAATATCGTCAACATTCTGAAACAGAAAAACATATTATTAACTATTCTAAACTTCCTGGGACTACATGTATTTTTTCAGTTTCAAATACCTACAAAACATTCCAATGTAATAAACACATATAAAGCCACCAGATGGCAGCAAACTCAGTTCATCAAACATTGCATTACTCACGCTAAACACAACACACAGGGCTAAAAGTGAGGGTATGAATGTTGTTCAAGTTGGGGGTTTTAAATAAAGCTCTTAAAATAGCCAGGTTGTCACATAACACAGTCACTGAAAACACAACTGTGGCATTAACACAAAACTAACTTTCTTTAATAAAAAGGGTGCTTCTATGTATATACTGAGAGTTTATTGGGCAAGAACACTGGGGCTTTAAAAGCAGAAATATTTTGTTACTCTTAACTAAAATTCAGTAACAAACGTAAAGTTGTTTAAAATATCCTTTTCTATATCCTATTCATGTGTTAGAGTTGCTCCATGTAAAATCTATTTTTTTATTGTTGGGACAAGAGTCTGGATATAACTTTATACAGATTGGTATGTGATTTATTAGGTCAGATTATTAGACTTGAAGCTTTATTGTTATACTTTCAATTCTTTACAATTCTGTAATTTGCTGTACACTTTCCTCTTCGACATCCATTGTAAGTGTATGACTGTACGTGTATTTTTCCCATGTTTTAAGCAGACATTATTCTTGGAGTTAATTCTGAGGTCAATCTCTCACACCTCTTTGAGGAGAATCTCAGCTACATCCCGGTGGTTGTTCAAGGCGGCCAGATGCAGAGCAGAGAAACCATCTTCCTTCTTAACATCGGCCAGCTGTCGCGCTCGAGCCAAGATCATCTCTGTCGCTCTGGAGGAACACAAACAAATACAGCTCCGTATGACACCCACAGCGTGAGAAACGGGAATCCAGTACTACTAGGACTCATTCAATACTTGGATTTCAGAAACTTAGACATCACATTTTACATTTAAATCCGTGATTTCCTACACTTTCAGAAAAGAGTGTAGCTCCAATCCGGTGACAGCTTTTGTAACTTATGTATTTAAAGTAAACACCAGGAAACAGAAGGACTGCATTGTGATAATGTATCTTGTTTACTGCATAGTGACTGTACATCACGCTTCTCATTACACAGCAGCTCATTTACCAAATCAGTAAATACACAGACATGAACGAGTGATCCGAGTGTAAATGATTTCATTATATGAGGAGAAAGAGAGCACAATGTGACAGGAGAGACATGAAACTAGAACAGTTATGTAGGAAATCCAGCTAGGGACAACAGTTAAGCATCATTATATAAAAATATCTGACCCGCTGAATGCCAAGACTGACCAGTCACTTTCCAGTGCTCCAGAGAGGCCAGAGAAACAGCTCGTCCTGTGTGCGTTCGTGAGGGAGATTAGCCGTGTTTTGAAGTGTGTGCAATGGCTTAAGCTGATGGCAAACAGGATTCAGCAGCTCTGCATTAGAGCAGATTACACCTCCACCCTGTCTGTGTGTGTGTGTGTGTGTGTGTGTGTGTGTGTGTGTGTGTGTGGAAGCGCATCTGCTCCCAGTTGTGAGTCAATCTAATTGGCTGCCATGTCACCAATCTGCTCATAGTACTGACCTTGACTCCTAACAAAACACACACACACATACACACAACCATGACAATAACACTCATATCAGTAGGGCTGGGAATTGAGAAATGGTTTCATTTAATAATAAAATGCATTGGAATGATTTCTGTCACATTGTGTCAGTGCAGAAGTAAAATGATGCAGTTAGGAGTTCGTAGTCTCAACTAAACACTAAGAAAAGTCCATAAAAATTGGTCCCAATGAACCGTGTTAACATGAATTATCCATATTGGTTGTTCTACATTTATTGTGAATTATGCATTGCATTGTATTGCATATTAGAGTAGAAGGAAATGTCCAAAAGACGAATGGCTCTTTCGAATGAGCTGGTTCTTTTCAAGAATGATGGTCCAATTCATTGGTATAACACGGGGGTCGCTCACTCGCTGAATCACTCAAGGCACTTATTAAATGAACATCTGACTCAGTCACTTTTGGCTCAAAGCGATCTGAAATGTGTCACAGTGTACTTAATGAGACGTAAATGAGTTTAATAACTGATATATAGTTAGGACTGTAGGCCAGTAGGACATTGTTCTGGAAATGCGAAGGTATGCTCATGTGAGCTGTGTTTGGGAAATAAAATGTCTGGGAGCAGAATAACAAGTTTTACTGTTGACATCCTAGAGCTCATCTGCAAGAGCACACAACACACACGTTTATCTAATGCCATCTAATCTAAACAAGGCATGATCATAGGCTTAAACATGTTAATTATAAAGACTACAGACAAATCCTAAACTAGTTTAAAGCAGCCAAATTTTCAGCTATTGGTCTAAAGTCTGGTCCACACCGCATCTTCTTCAAGCTAAGAACCGCCCACAATGACGGATGGCCGTCAATCAAATCATGTCTCTGTGAACGGTTGTATAGAAAACACAACAATAACAGAAGGGTGTGCAGACTTAATAAGAACAGGTTTCTCAGATATAACAGAAACAAACTTAACTAAATACTAAGAACCTCAAACAAAAGCGGACCCTGACACCCGGATGGTGTATAAAGACATCAATCAGACTACTGACAACTTTTGCCATTTGTGGCTGAGATTAACCCCAACCTATAATAATTAAAACATTTAGAAATCAATGCTACCTTTCCAGGCCGTGCCCAAAGATGGGGTTTGCCAGTTTTAGCTCACTTCCAGAGACAATTCTGTCTCCAAAGTATATCAAAGTAAACCCATACATCCTCAAACAGCTCCACAGAAGAGCAGCTTCTCAATATTGTCTCAAGTCTCAGGTTTGTGCCATTACCTTGCTTAGTTATCTATCTCTTCTCTTTAATAGCGCTGCTGTAATAAAACTTTTTAGCCTCATACTGTTGCAAATGAGCTGATCTCTTGAACAAAACTTTCATTTCATTATTCACTGAACCATCATAACTCTATTCAGTCAACGATTTTGGTGCGCCACAGAAGAGAAACATTTCACAGCACGATGATTATTGAATGACCTGTGAAGAGTAACTGATAATCCTGGCAGCAAAAGGTATTTCCACAAGACGTACGTGTGTGTGTGTGTGTGTGTGTGTGTGTGTGTGTGTGTGAGAGAGAGAGTTTGTTTGCCTCTCTTTCCACATGAATCAAGTTTATTGCACAAGTGTAGAGTGAAATGTGGTTTCGCTGGGTCTGCGGTGCAGGACAACAACACTGAGAACTGTGTGCTATAACCTCACTGCAAACAATAAGCACTACGAACACTGAACAGATGCCATGGATTCATGTCACCTATGCAGTGTACACCGAGTACTGAAGCTGTAGCTAGTACTTGCTGTCAGCAGTGCAACAGTCCATAGCAATAACTATAAATGAGGTGCTCTTTTATTTCAAGTACTAGCTATTTGAGCTAAATAAGCACAGAACACAAATAAAAGTACTGATTATTATGAAGCTGTGGCTGTAGTGCAATGTGTTGTTATTTTTATTATTATTAGTTTGTCTGAGTGCAAAAGAATGCCATGAATTGCCATAATGTCACTGATTATCATTTCCATTCATAAGAACAATGAACAAATCGATGTTTCATAAAGATTTTAAAACATTTTTTTCTCTCAATAAAGACCAATGACATCCCAACATTACTATCTTTGATTTAAAGCACTGCGGATGATGAAACTACAGTACACTACAAATCTACTGAATATAAATGATATGATACAAATATATTTACGAGTCTACAGCAAAATATTTAAATGTATACAAATTTAAAAAGTAGTGCTGGGCAACGATTAATAAAAGTTTTTGTTTGCATAATGTATGTGTACGTACTGTGTTTTATATTTATTATGTATAAATAAATGCACATCCATATAGTATATATTTTGAAAACATTTACATGTATATATTTATATTCATATAATTTATATTATATATAAATATTTAATATATAAACATAAAATTTTTCTTAAATGTATACGTGCATGTGTGTGCATCTACACACATATATATATATATACACATATATATACATATATATATATATATATATATATATATATATATATATACATATATATATATACACATATACACACACATATATACACATATATATATATACACACACATACACACATATATATACACACACATAATAAATGTACACAGTACACACACATATATTATGCAAACGAAAACTCATTGTGGATGCGATTAATCGTTTGACAGCACTAATAAAAAGGTTTGAATGCTTCAAGGGTGTGAAGAGTCTGCTGAGTTTTCCATTGGCAAGCAGCTTCTCTGATTAGTGGATGTCTCTCTTCAGGATTATGGGTAGAGTAAATCTTTACCTGGAACTCAGCTATTCGAATCGCCCTTGTCCCTTGAATGGATTTTCTTTGTTTGTCTCTGGTCAGCATCTCAGAAAACTAATATTTCTTACTGTTAAAATTGAAATGAATGAACGATAAGAGGAGTACACAAAACGTTATGCTAAGATCAGAGAAGAGCTGTTCAAGAACAGACGATGTGGGAATCAAGAGCAAATATCAAGTGCCAAATCGAATGAATGACTGCAGTGTTTCTCTGTCACTCTGGGTCGTGCTAAACTTCACACGGCCGGCAGCGTCAACACTCGCACACTCGCACACAGCACATATGACAACTGTCAGAACAAGACCAGAGAGCTGAAGAAGCTGCTGCTGGACAACACCAGAATTCAGAGTTTACTAAAATAATACAACAAATCTAATGCATTTTTATCACATCAGAGGAGGAGAAGGCTTTCCATATCTATTGTGATTTGAGCTGTTATGACTGATGTCAACATGGGCAGCTGCGTTACTTACTTGAATTCTTGAAAACTAACCTATTCAATAATAATGTGTAATGCTGGGCCTGTTTAGTTCATGGTAGTAGTAGTAGTATATTTTTTATTTAATGCCATGTCAGCATCTTAGGCTATTTTCTTGGCAAAAACAATTAAAAAATACAAGTATGTTTAGTTCATGGTAATAGTTCAACTGATGTTCACATCTTTTGGAACTCAAACTAGGGCTGAAGGATTTGTTAAAAATAAAAAAATAAAGAAAACTGACTGCAAATTTATAACATAACTTTGCATAACATCAGTCGTCATTTGGCATTCACATTGTACATGGACTTGAAAGAGAGTTCAGACCTATTTTTTTTCTCCATCTACTTTTAATTAACTATGTTTTGGAACCTAAGTCCACCTGAACATTAAACAAAAATATTGTAAATAAGACGATTATTATTGAGCACCTGAGATGGTGTTTTTCTGAGCCGACAAGTGAACAAACTAAGTAAAAGTGAATACATATATTCACTAAGACTCTGTTATGTCACACAAATGAGTCTCTAAACAGAGCTAATGTTCAGATGTTCTTGCAGCTGTCAATGTTAACATGTTATACAATAATGTGCTTAATTAATCAATAACTTGATTTAAGGCAGAGCAGTGACAAAAAATAAAAAATACAAAATACATTCCTGGAAAAAAAATACATTATAGGGTTCATAAGATGTGGGTAAAAATTGCTACATTATTTAATCCACAATATTTTTACATTACGTGGTAATTTTTGCAAAATGTGGAGGCTTCTGGTACAAGGCAAATAATTGTAAATAATTCAAACAAAGAGGGAGGAGGAAAGTGTTTGTGAAACCTGTTGAAAACAATCATCGTAGTTACAATCCTGTACTAATGGACCAGAAATTATTAAGCTACTTTAATACAACAAGAAATACATCTGTTCGAAATTTCCTCATGCAATATGTAATACTGTTATGAATTAAGACTTTAACCAGTTTAGTGGCCCCACTACTATTGTTTACATCAGTTGCATGCTATTACCATGATTAACTGTGTGAAGGATTTAAGACTCCAGCTTCAGTATTTGACCACTGATTATGATATATATAAAACCATTACAGAGACAGCAATTTCTTAATTTCTGTCAGGAGTGCAAATTATTCATAAAAAGAATAAATGAAGGTATTTTTGAATGATTTTGATGAGATACAGGTTGATGTATTTGGAAAGTATCTGAAGAAATTATGGAGAAAAAAAAACTGCGGGCATTGTGGTGTAGATGTCTGCATCTGAGTTATATTAAAAAATAAAGAATGAATAAAATCAGATTTCAGTAATACATGAAACACAGTATAATCATAAAAAATGTTAAAGCCTTAACGGGAGATCATGCATTTCATTGATGTCTTTTAAGTTTAAAGTGAATAAATGAATTCTTTAATGTTTTGAAGGGTTAACTGTGTATTATATAGTAGGTTTACACTGTAACTGACATGAATAAAACAGATGTTATTTTCAATTACTTATGATAAATAAATCATTATCGACCAACCAAAATCTGTACAGCCCCAGCCGGTAACAACATTTTTAATTCAGGCTTAGCTCTAACTCTAAACTGAAACCTAAGTGTGACTGGTTCATAGTAATGTTGTTCCAGGACCAACAAGGATACAGATCCAGGAACGTGTGGTATGTGTGTAAATCATGAGAAGTGTGACTCCAGGAGTGTGTGCGAGGCAGAGGGAGAGACACTGTGTGACAGACATGCGTCCTGTGGCTCTTTAAGTCAACCGTGTCGCCGTTATGAAAGAATCTGGGTCACATTCTCGTGACACCAGAGGAAATGTGTACAAGCTTGTACGAATTTACCACGCAACTGTGGCTGATGGGCGGCCAAAGAGCAAGTCCTGGATCTCTACAGGAAGTGGAGAGCAGGAAATCTGATGCCACACCCCTCAAGAAAAGCCACTCACACAATGCCATGCACTGCACGTTTCACTGAAGCTCATCTAGCTGAGATTGTGGAGTATCAAATGCAAAAATCAGTAAGTGAGGTCAAATAATGAGTTGAAACCAAGGCATAACGGGAGTTTCATAGCTTTTCAGCCTGAGGGGTCATCTATACACTGTAAAAAATGACCGTGATTTTAACAGTAAAAGGCTGTAAAAATGCTACAGTAAAAACCAATTAATTGGTTAACGGTAAGTTCCCCTACTACATTCTGTGAAAAACTGCATTGGTCATTACATGTAATTTTACAGTAGCGTACAGTTTTTAGAAGTGAAAAAGAATGTATAATTGACAGTAAATATATATTATTATTATTAATATTAGTATGTATATTATATAATATTCCATGCGTTACATTTCACATTTGATGTTTTTTCGTTGAAATAACAGTTTTTTTCTTAGTTTCTTCTTATCAGTTGTGTACATTAGGGTTGTATGTTACATCAAATGTGGTTAAATATGTTTATTGCAATATTTCAGTATTGTGTGTCACCATGATGGTGATTAGTGTTTGTATGAATGACACTGTGCCTCTTCTATATTTGTTAGTATTTAAAAGCTGCTTGTGATGGGCTTTTGTTCGTCATGTGACTCTTTCATCACTAACCTGCTTTTGGTGGTTATCAGTGCATTACAAAAGTACAAAACAGATTTCAGTACTTCAATAAGTTGGTATACTCGTTCATTATATCAGTTTATGAAATTACAGTTTTTAAATGTAAATTTAAGTTACATTTATTAAGCCTCAGACTGAAAGAAGTGCCTCTGAAACTCCTCATTTCTCTCAATGCAGCACAGGAGAGGTGTCAGTGAATAAATGGGAAAACAAAGTAACATGCATTACTCATTTGAAAAACTAACTCAGATATTTTGTTGTAAATGTAAAAAAAATAATTATTTTACTAGTTACTAGTTACAGTTAAAGATGTACCTTCTAGGAAAGGGTATTAGATATCCTCATTTTTAAGTGATTTATTTCTTCATTGAAACTATCATTCTTGTTTCATCTTTGTTCCACTGACATTTAGCTGTTTTTTTCTTTGCATGTTTTTTTCTTTATTATACTTTTTGTTTTAAATGCTTTAGTTCCTGATGAGGTCACCTGTCAACTGGTGAATAACCCGTAGGGTCAGGGTGTAAATTCACAATGGTTTGTTGATGACAAAACATTCAGCAACATCATGACAATTACAATCATTTTCACTTGCTTGACAAGACATGAAATATTGATTTAAGTTGAAATGGTTTCTTTATACGAGAAGAGTGTTTGAGAGACAGGTGACATTTTGAAAATTCAGTCAGGTATACAGTTTAGTGTTATTACGCAAACAATATCAGGTAATAAGAGAGGTAATAAAGGAGGACGGCTGCTCTTTGACAGAGGAGCACTCACAGTTTGTTGCCCTTCAGAGCGGCGTGATGCAGCAGGTTGAAGCCGCGGTTGTTCTGCTGCGTGAAATCGATGTTGGGCACCACAGTCAGAATCTCAATGATGCTCCTGAAGTCTTTGGCAATGGCATCATGTAAGGGTGTATCTCCATATGAATCCTGACAACACCGAATTACTGCTGTTAGTGAACACTGCAGAATCTAGTTTTCACATATGTGACCCTGGAGCACAAAAGCAGCCATAAGCAGCACAGGTATATTTGTAGCAATAGCCAATAGCCAACAATTTCTTTTATGCCAAAAATCATTAGGATATTAAGTAAAGATCATGTTCCATGAAGATATTTTGTAAAATAGTTGTATCTTGAAAGCTTATTTATTCAGATTATGTATAATTCTCAATTTTGAAAAATGTACCCTTATGACTGGTTTTGTGGTCCAGGGTCACAAATTCAAATTTTACAGAAATGTTTAAGGGATATGCCGCCCCCCCCAAAAAAGAGAAAATTCTCTCATCATTTGCTCAGTCTTTATTTTCTTTTCTAAAATCTTTCTTTTCTTGGCTGTGCGCACGTTTTGTGAACTGCATCACATGCACTCAGAGATGGACTTGGAAGAGATGGAAACTTTTATACAGTACTTCTGTCTAGATTCCAGCTCTGCTTATTCATCCTTTCAACCTGCAAGTGCTGAAGCAGTAGCCTTTCAAGTCCAAATGTTTTTCAAATCAGGAGAAACATGCAAACGCTGCACTTAAGAACTGTGCATTGACTGAAAACATGTTTAAATGAGTTATGAGTTTAGCATAGTATGGGATGATAATGCATGAATTAATATACTATTAATAGAAAAACATCCTTTTGCAGAATAGGTGTCATTGATGTAAAATATAAAATTAAATATATATATATATACACAATGTAAATGTAGCCATTTAACAATTTAGTTGTAACAAAAAAAAAAAAAGAAAGAAAGAATCAACCAACCATGAATTCAGATGGAATGATTTTGCCTGTAGGTTATAAGTAATACTGAAGATACTTAAGTTTGGACTATTTAAGTAATAAAAACACCAGCAGCAACACGCCACTGCGGCCTTCTGCACTGCCATTTTTCACATTAACATAAAAACAGTTCACAAATCCCCCATTAACAAACATACATAAAAAAATTCAAGGTAAAATAAAATCACACTATTATCCAATAACAAAAAAACGACATCAATTAAACTCAAATCAGATCACTGATTTAGTTCCTTAATCACTCAATCAGCCATGCTAACAAGCTTAACTGGAGCATGAGGCGTGTTTTCTGTCTAACCTGCAGGTTGACGTCTGCAGAGTGCTCAGTCAACACTTTCACCACATCCGTGAAGCCTTTATTGACAGCGATGTGCAGCGCTGAACACATGGAGTTATTCAGCAGGTTCACACTGGCTCCTTTACTGAGCAGCAAGCGTGCGATTTCTGCCTGATTCCTGCAACCACAGCACACAAACCACATACCAGACACACACAAACACAGTGGGAAACACATTAGATGAGGAGAATACAAATACATCAACATCAAGTGTACAATTACAGCCTACAATACAAAAACTGAATGTACTCTAAAATAAACTGTACTACTGACAAGCCACAACACATGCTAGTCAACCAACAGTGTTGGGGGTAATCCATTACAAGTAATGCGAGTTACGTAATCAGATTACTTTTTCTAAGTAACTAGTAAAGTAATGCATTACTTTTTAATTTAGAAGGAAATATCTGAGTTACTTTTTCAAATAAGTAACGCCAGTTTCTCATGTATTGACTGACAGCTCTGGTGTTGAGAGAAATCAGGAGTAAGTGCAGAGCGTTGTGTGTGAACATGATCCTACTGTAGTTCTAGACTAAATATGAACATTATTTACTCATCTTACTGCACAAAAACACTATTCCTCAAAATGAACAAAAACAGTCAAATGCAAACTCAGAATATTATACAAACTGGCAATAGTTAAACGTGTTAAATAAGACAAATATTCTGTATTTAATCCCATTTTATTAACCAATGTCTTTGCTGCTGACCTTCGATGATCCAATTCAACAAAACTATAAGCAAAAATGACATGTGTTTCATTTGTGTTATTGCTGAATAGTGTTGATCTTTCTTCTCCTGCGTCATATTCTTCATGCAATTTGTTTGCGCTGCGCCCTCTACTGTACAGACGTGAACTGGACCGTGTCAATGTATCGTGTAGTACAGCGGCTCAGGGCGCAGACTGCACAGCAAGCAGTGGCCTAACATAGTAGCAAGTGTTTATTAAAAAAATGTAACTGTCATGCTTTCATAATCCCAAAACTCAACAAAAATGACCAGCGAGTCAGCGACCAATAATTAATTGTGCAAAACTTAGTTTAGTTTATCCTCATCGCTCATACTGATGTACTGAAGTACTGAAGCTTGTGTAGTTTCGTTTAAGGTTTTTGAGGATTCAACTTTACACTTTTAAAGGGGTCATCGGATGCGACACGCACTTTTACATGTGGTTTGAACTGAAATGTGTGTTGGCAGTGTGTGTACACAACCACCCTATAATGATAAAGATACCAGTGTTTTTTTTAAAATCTCATTAAATCTTTACCCCTGTATCAAATCGAGCCGATCTCAGATGCCTGTCTGTGTGACATCACACAGACCCAGGCCCTCCATGATTGTTGATTGACACTGGTGTTTTACCTTAGACCCGCCCTGAGTGATCCGTCAACAATCCGCCATTGTTTCACCGCCGGAGCAGGAGTAGACAAGAATGACTCCTAAGCAATTGAGGTGTTTTGTTGTTGGATGTAATAATGAACATAGCAGACGTCATTTACTCCCGACATCTGAGCCGCTGAAGACGCAGTGGATTAAGTTTGTTTTTGAAAGAATGTGCCCCAGATCTACCTAAAAGCGTCTACCTTCACGTGAATCATTTGTGATCCAGATTCACCTACAGAAGAAGTGAGTGTAAGGTTTTTTTAATGAATCTTTGCAAATCGCTTTTCCTAATAATGTGCTAGTTAGCAAGTTTCACGATGAATGCGGCTAAAGTTTGCCGTATCTCAGAGAGTGGCTCAGAAGAGAGGGGCGGGGTCAGCAGAGCTCATTTGCATTTAAAGCGACATGGAATAAAACAGCTTGCTGTAAACAGAGCTGCTTTTGACAGGGTAAAAACGGTGTTGTTTAACACTACCATTGTAAACTACCACAACCACATACCATATTTAATATTTAGTACACATGCACGAAGTGTAAAACGAGAAGGGCATAACCTTATTCGAAAAAAGAAAACACGCAATTATCGCGATTTCTGCAGTTGTTGCATTCCTCTGCGGTTATGCTCGTCAGTATTGCGATATTGCGGTTATCGCGACAGCCCTAGTTGGGGACTCCCAAAACCAAAATATGAACCTTTCATTACCCATAATAGGGGCACTTTAAGACCCTAAAGAATCATATCAACTTGTGGAAAATGGGCATCCGATGACCCATTTAAGGAGGCCTAGAGAGACTTTTATGACGACTAGAATTTGGAGGTCAAGTTCACACTTCAGAGCATCAAATCAGCTAAATGACCTAATCTAAAAAAACTTAAACTTTATAGCCAACCATTCATCTAACTCGTATGAGGAACTAGTAATTCAGCTACATCAGTCAGATCTGCCAAAATCACACCAAGTGCCCCAAATCATGTCCAGCCGCCTGCACTGGCCAGATGATCCAGACTTTGTCAACCTAAAGACATCAAACCACTGACAATATATGTACTCTTGCATGTACTTTAGAAGTTCAATAATGTCATGATTTAGTCTGACTGAAATCATACCAGTCAGGTTTTTGCAAAGTGGACAAACAGAACTAGATAATGTCACTGTAGTCTGGTTTTGGTCTAGACATGAATCGGACTACAGTCAGGCCTGGTTTGTTTTCTGAGAAACAGAGCTGATGCTTGTATTTAATCCTTTAAGTAATCAATTACAGTGAGTACTGTAACTCAACCATGCAAAAAGGCACTGTAATGCAATTAAAACTCTAAACATGCTTAGCGTCTCTGGAGTGCGCCTTCACGTCAATGGGTTAAATAAAGTTTACTGAGGACTAGTGGACTACACTGCCGTGTGCTCAGCAGCGAAAATTTTGTCAGCCATTTTTAATTGAGTCTTAGTCTTTTAAATTAGTCTTAGTCAGGTCTCAAATGTACTTTTTAGTTATCATGATATTTAGTCAACCTTGTCCTGTTTTTGTTTAGTTAAGTTTAAGTCAATGAAATGTCTGAGCAATTTAGTCTAGTTTTAGTCAACGAAAACTTTTCGTTCACATTTTAGTCATTCTGTATAATGGTTAAACTATTATTTTTTGCTCAAAATTAGAATCGCAATGATTGTTGTCATTTGAGAAATTTATTTTTACATTTCAGGAACCAATTACCAATAAGCACAAACCAATAGAAACCAAATTGTGCTGATTTATTATAGGCTATTTAATATGTAATTTAATATTAAAGATATGCACTCTTCTATGTCTACATTGTGAAAACTGGTAAAAACACACTAAAAATATTATAGCAGTGAAATTCCTAGTAATTCCAATAATTCCAAATTGCAATGGTGTTTCTCTATTAAAACAACAGCGGTTGAGTAAGTGCATTTATTCAACAACCACAATCGCAAACAATATAGTCGAGATCTCATGACAGAACACAGACCGGCTGAAGGACACTTTCATGTAGATTGCTAAACTCCAGCTTGTTTGTTGTTTTTTTCAGATCATTGTGGGCGCTTCTGCAATAAAGAATTGCAAAATTAAGCAAAACACCGGTCAGAAAATATATCCTTTTAACAGAGAAGCTCTGGTTCGGGAATTTGAACTCTTGATATCTGGCAACCGCACAAAAGAAAACTCGCGTAGTAGAGGAGATTACAACAGTCGGCAATAATATTTTGTCTCCTTTTTTTGACGGAAATAAAAAAATATTTTTGTTTAGTTTTTATTTTTTACAATACATTTTAGTCTTGTCTTTTATTGTCAATGATATTGCATGTAGACATAGTCACAGTTATTGTTTATTGTCGACTCCTCATTGTTTCTTTTTAGTCTTGGGGAAAAAAAGCTGGTCAATGAACATTTTTCGCCATAGTTTCCGTGGAATTAACACTAGTGCAAAAACACAGGTTGCCCTGCATCTAATACTTGGTAATATACATGTAGCTTTTTCTTATAATTGTCATTGATAACCCATTCCAGAGTGCATGAATAAGTACTGGCGCTCACCCAAACGCTGTGTAGTGTAACGCAGCGTCTCCGTCCTCATCTTTAGTTTCAATGCTGCTGTTGGCCTGAAGTAGAACCTTCACCACCTCCATGTGCCCCTGATGGGCGGCCACCTGCAGAGCCGTCTTCCCCTGGTTCTTAATATCCACCTGAAGACAGTCACACACAGCCTTCATTCAAACACACTTCTGCAAAGACTTTACTAGGGCTGGGAAAATAAATCGATGCATCGCGAATCAAGAAATGATTCCGCACCGATTCTGAGATTTTACGAATGCATCGTGATTTGTTCTCGAGTCGATTCTGAGCTTAGTTTTGAACAGCAGATGGTGCTGCATGCTTTAGAAACAGCCGTACTCCGCTTGTTCCCAAATCCTTACACACACTTGAACCTAAAATAATCATTCATAAAATTCGAAAAGGTTGAAGCGAATTACAAGGGTGTTCACAGTGGGCTGTGTTTACATTAATCTCACATCATAAAAGCATTCTGAGCCGATGTGAAATTACAGACTCAGCCGAACGCACAAGCGCTCTTCAGCACTCTTCTTCATGAGCATTTGAGTGTGCGGATAAAAACTAGAGTAGAGTGTAAAATCTAAGCTCAGAATTGATTCCAGAGAGAAATCGCGATGCATTCAGAAATCTCAGAATCGATTCACGAATCAAATCTGCATCGATTTATCGTCGCAGCCCTAGACTTTACCTCCCAATCAGACTATCTAATGAAATAGTTTACTCACCCTTTTTCCATTTAAGATACAGATGAGTTTGTTTTTTTGTCAGATTTGTAGAAATGTGTCATTGCATCACTGTCTCAGCAATGGATCCTCTGCAGTGAATGGGTGCCGTCAGAATGAGATTCCAAACAGCTGATAAAAACTATGGCTGCCCTCGACTAAAGATTTTTCTGGTCGACTAGTCGTCGTTCATTTTAGGCATTAGTCGTAATAATGAGCCTTTAATTGCCTAATAAGCTCTCAAGTGTACAGCGCACTAGCAGATATAATAATTATGAATGTGTCAGGGAAAAACAGCAAGGAGGCTGCATTAACATTTTAATAATGTATTGATAAATGAGTGCATTCTTTGTTTCTGGCTTAAGAGATGAAGTCGGCGACACTGACTCGTCATCTCAGCAGTAGTGATGCGCCTGAATGCATGTTTCATACGGATTACATAATATGAGAATATTTGTTTTCCACTTGAATTGGTTCATTTGAAAGTAGACTTTTCACTCTCTATAGATATTTTTTTCATGGTTACAGAGTTTTGAAGTTTCGCGCTCAAGTTCACAGAGACCGAGACGGCAGAAAGCTCATTCTGTTTGCTTTTCATTATTTTACATAAGTGCAACGGTTCGTTGTTATTCTGAGTGCACACAAATAAACGTAGAGTCTTTACAGATTCAAAAGATATATTACTCTTATCCGTATGAGCAAAAATGAGGAGTATTTTAAGATCAAGTGACGCACCGGCGCCTCCATCTGTCCTGCAGTGAGCTACTGTTCAACTAACACACTCCACACAGACACTTCTAGGTTAACATTAGATTGAGCGGCCATGTAAAGTTGCTGCTACTAACATATTTCAGGTGACACAACATATAGCCATGTTTGAGGTCTATGAATGATATCCTACCCGATGTATTACAACATAGACCAGCCGTTAACGATCTGTCTGTCACAGACTGGGTCCCTCCAGTGTGGATTTTTTTTTTCCGCGACTAAGCAAATAATACATTTTGGTTTACCAAGCCTCTTCTCTTCGACCATTAGGGGGCAGCACTAATAAAAACATCACAATAATCCACAAGTAATCCACACCACTCCAGTCCATCAGTTATCAAAATCCAGCCACATATTTGTTTAGAGCTGTTTTGGACTGTTTTGTCTTGTAATCGGTGCTTGATCTGCAGATTTCTCTCCTGATTCAGACCAGACCACCTTTTCACTGGAGGAAGCGTTATTATGGATTATAGTTTTAGTTTAACCTTTAGTTAAAGGTCCCATGGCATGAAAATTTCACTTTGAGGTTTTTTAACATTAATATGAGTTCCCCTAGCCTGCCTATGGTCCCCCAGTGGCTAGAAATGGCGATAGGTGTAAACCGAGCCCTGGGTATCCTGCTTCGCCTTTGAGAAAATGAAAGCTCAGATGCCCAATCTGGAATCTTCCCTTTATGTCGTCATACGGGGAAAGGTTACCTCCCCTTTCTCTGCTTTGTCCACCCATGAGAAAATGAGCTACTACCGTGCGAGCGCAATATTTTGTTTTTCCTCGAGAGACATCATGACTTGCAAACGAGCGAAGCATGGCAGTTGCTCAGTGTTTGGATGTACAAATGAACACAAAGTATTTTTTTAGTTCCTTCATCCGAGCCTATGAAGTGTAACATGTGTAACATGACTTCAATATACGTGGACATGGGCAACTTTGTCATAAAAAAAATGATCCAGAGAACAGTCTTCTCTAAACTACAAAGATTACTGATATAGATGCTAATACAGCTTTAGAACCATAGCAAATCAGAGCAACATGAAAAGCCAACAATGTAGGCTAGCATTAGCTACATGATAATAACTGTAACAGCATACATAAACAAACCAACTAAAGTACCGTATCCAGACACAATATTTTAAACTAAACATTCGGAAACGTCCTGCTGTAGCCGCTGAGTTGCAACTTCTTCATCCGGTGCTTCTCCATCCGGATCAGATTCTGGGTCAAACTGAAAAGCTTGAACGACTGTGTGTCTACGAGCCATTGCGATACATCCACTGTCAACATTAGCGTATGGTACCGTGGCCGCAAGCTGGTTAAGGCCACACAGCCACCCTCCACCTTGCCCCGCCTCTCTCCTCCTCATTAGCATTTAAAGCTACAGACACAGAAATGGCACGTCCTAAGGAAAGCTCATTGTAGGACTGGCTTGTAGTGGCTGAAATTCTGCACCAAGGCTGAATTTCGGGAAAGAGACTTCAGATACAGTATTAGGGACCACTTAGGCCTACATAAAAGCATCCAAAAAGCAGCATGTCATGGGACCTTTAACGTCTTGATGGATTTGTTTCAGCTTTTGTCTTCTCAAGATGTTAACTGATGGACTGGAGTGGTGTGGATTATTGTGATGTTTTTATCAGCTGTTTGGACTCTCATTCTGACGGCACCCATTCACTGCAGACCATCCATTGCTGAGACACTGATGCAATGACACATTTCTCCAAATCTGATGAAGAAACAAACTCATCTCTATCTCGGATGGTCTGAGGGTGAGCACATTTTCAGTTTTGGGTGAATTATTCCTTTAACATCTACCAAACTATCTAGCTATGATCAGCTTAATCAGAAAAAGATCCCACTGAGTACGGACGTTCTTTATTAACTGTGGTGGCCTCTTTTAACCAGCCGTCCGTAGTCTCTAATACAGTATCTTACAGAGAGGATGCATTTCCCTTGAAAACGCCGATAAATAGCTGAGCCATTGCTGGGCCGTCTCTAGTGGGCTGTGTGTTTATAAAGGGAAAGGCTATAACCCTTCAGACAGAGAGAGCTGAACTTGAAACGTCTGGAGATTCCCTCCCTTAGGACAACCCATGCAAACAAATTCCGGTTCTTTTCCACTAAATCAGACTATGAGGCACTAACCTTTTCAGGGTGTTTCTGTACCAGTTCCCGCACTTTAACGGCGTTCCCATGTGCCGCCTCGATAACCAGCCGGCCCGGATGATCCTGCTCTGTGGACTGAGAGAGCAGCTTCTCCAGGACTGAAATGACCGTGCCTGAACGACAGAGAGAAAGAGACATTTTGATGCTGTGTTCAGAAAAGGGATTAATGTTACAGTCCTACAGTTCAAAACCCTCTAAACCAGTCAGAATGAGTCAAAATGTCACCATGCATCAAACAACACAAACTATCCAGCACTGGCACAGCATGCAAAGGAGAGAAAAAGAGAGAGAGATACACTAAAAACTAAAAACACACAGTGCTGAAACGAGAAAAACAAGCGTTGGTATCATGCAGGACAGTGTGGAAGAGAACAGAAGATGTGCTTATTTTCTCTTTTACATTAACTCTTTCCATATTTTTTTTTTTTTTTTTTATCAACACTTGAATGTAGGTAGGTTTCATTAAAAAAAAAAAAAACATTTTGAGCAAAAAGCTGAGTAAATTGCATTTTTATCAAATACTACATCTGGATCATATTCAGTACGATGATCAAAGCAAAGATGCAGTAGATGGCTTCCATCAGCACTCTCTAAGCTTGCACAGTCTTTTACCACTTCCTCCAACATTTCACTCTGTAACATTAGGCAGTTTTCATTTATATGCAGCTTAGTGTTGATGATCGCATTATTTTATATGAGATCACTCGTTTCTGCGTCTTCCTCGCCTGTGTTTTTGATCGAGTGATTCTAGACTCATTGAGGAGATGCGTAATAGCACCCCCGAGTGTATAACAGTGAAAACACGGAAACCCGGGAAATTCTGTGTTTGGCAGGAAAAGAGTTAAAGAGAAAGTCAAGTAAAAATGAATCATACAGAATGATTGTGATCATTGTGTAATTATGAGCTGGGTGGACAGTGAGGAGCTCAGCAGACGTGCAGGTACTTCCTGTGAATTCTTACTTCCTGATTCGCTGGAGCTCTCAGCTGTCATCAGATTGGCGTCGACCTCGCCAGGCTGAACAGAGAGACACGCGGGGTTAAATGTCCACGTCTGACCTCCGAACGCCACGCGCAGGTCACCATCTGCATACACCTTCAGAACCTTCCCAACCTGACCCAGAGCCTGAGAACACACACACACGTCATCGAAACGCTACAACTAAACTAAAAATCAGATGGCAAGGTGTTAAACCAGTGCTGTCATGATACCAGAATTAGAGTAGTTGTCACCAATTTTACAAACTTCAACAAATTGTTACATGTTCCCTTGTTTTGTGTGTTATTGACTCTTATTTTGATGTATTGTTTTTGTGTTCTGTCTTCCTGTGTTTAGTTCCCGTTTCCTCTGTTGCCTTTGTCTCCTTAGTCACCCTCATTTGTTCCCATGGTAATTCATTAGTCTCACCTGTTACTCATTAGCCTCTTGTTACCCTGTGTATTTATACCCCTGTGTTTCAGTCTTTGTTTGTCGGTCGCTGTCTATACATTCTGTGTGTAGCTGTTGCATGGTTTTGGTTCAGTTCCTTGTTTTGTTTTTTTGCCTATTTTGGATTGTCTTTGTTTTGTGTTCAGTAAAGGGGTCATCGGATGCAAAATTCACTTTTACATGTTATTTGAACTGAAATGTGTGTTGGCAGTAGTGATGCAAAGTCCGATACATTTCCGTGAACCGGTTCTTTTCGGACAGATCGGCTCATTGAACCAGTTCAAAAAGCAGATTCATCGGTTCCTGACGTTATCAAGCAATAACGTCTCTACTCATTTCTTTTCTAACAACTCAGTGCCATGTTGTATTAATGAAAAATTCAAACAAGTCATTTGTGTCAACACATACTGAAACATTCAAAAAATAAAGTTATTTGTGTGAAAGCATATTGCTGATTATTGCCATACAATTCACTTAAGTTAATGGTGTTTGTGGTCACAGTTTCATTCGCGGATCCATATCAGATACGACTGACTGACCAGTATTGACTAGCCTACAACTTGGATAAGATTCCTAAAAGTTTCACACCTACAGCACACATTAGACATTGATGCACAAACGCGGATTTGTTCTACATGTCTACAGTACAAAGAATTAATAAACTTCTTTTGAAGTCTTATAAACTCCTTTTTGCTTAAGCAACTTTAAATATAATATGCATGCACAATAAACTATTGTAAAATTTATTTACATCACTCGACGTCCTCGGTAATCCTCGGCAAACTTCGACAGTTGGTTGAACCGGCTCATTCGGTTCTTTTTGAGTTGGACGTGCCACTTCGGCTGTGCGTCCTGCGTCATCAACCTGGAACTAAAGTTCGATTCAGTTCGATTTGTGAACCGGCTCGACCGGTTACTTCCTGAGAAGTAAGTCTCAAAAGAACAATTCGTTCAAGAACCGAATATCACTAGCTGGCAGTGTTTGTACACATCCACCCTATAATGATAAAAATCCACCCAGTGTTTATTTTTTTTAATCCTGATAAATATCCCCTTTCTCAAATCAAGCGGTTCACAGAATCTTGGCAGAGTGACATCACACAGACCCAGGCCACTCCCATGATTGTTGATGCCCTGAGTGAGCTGTCATCAGTCCACCATTGTGTCGACACTGGAGCAGGTTTCGACAAGAATGTCTCCTAAGCGATTGAGGTGTTCTGTTGTTGGATGTAATATTGAACATAGCAGTCGTCTTTTACTCCCGACATCTGAGCAGCTGAAGACACAGAACACGCCCCCGATCTACCTAAATGCATCTATGTTAGCGCGAAGAATTCGTGATCCAGTCTCACCTACAGAATAAGTGAGTATAAGTTTTATTTTTTATGAATCTTTGCAAATCGCCTTTCCTAATAATGTGTTAGTTGGCAAGATCCCCCTCAGTCTCAGAGAATGGTTCACCCCACAGAAGAGAGGGGAGGGGCAAGCAGAGCTCATTAGCATTTAAAGGGACATGCACCAAAATGGGTCGCTGTGAACGGAGCGGTTTTAGACAGGGTAAAAAGGGTGTTGTTTTACACTACAATTGAGAAATTTTAACCAAAGTATGTTATAGACTTTTCATTAAGACCCTAAAGAATCATATCAACTTGTGGAAAATGGGCATCCGATGACCCCTTTAAATTATTGCTGCATTTAGATCCTCACCTCTTCCTTGCCTCCATCGTGACACAAAAAAAAAAAAACCTACTTGAAATACTGAATTTATTATTAATGATAAAATTATAATTATATTTTTTAAAAAGTCAATTTATAAAAATACTACATTTAAAATAATTATAAAAATACTATTTAAAAGAATATACACAATAAATTAAACAATCATACATAAATTGTTTTTTATTTTACAAGTTAAATGTGTTTAGTTACAGACTGGCTGTTCATAAAAGAATAAATTAAATATGGTTTATTTTTAGTATCTAATCTATAAAGGCAATTACTGGATTGCATTTATTATCTCTTTAAAAAGATCACTAAAAAGTCTATAAACTTCCTTTATAAACAGAATAAAGCCTTTTTAATTTATTGTTGTAATTCTCTCATGATTTGGCAATGGACCTGCATTTCTATTTTTAACATTTTCATTTTTTTTTTCCTCAAAACTGCTGCTCTTCCTGTTTCTTGTTTAAAATCTATCTATCTATCTATCTATCTATCTATCTATCTATCTATCTATCTATCTATCTATCTATCTATCTATCTATCTATCTATCTTTTAATGCCATGTCGGAAGCAAGGCTATATTTTCTGTCAGAAACAGAATAACAATAGTCATACCATTAAAAAGAAGCTATAGAATACATTTAAGGTTAATACTAGACAAAAAATAAAAAATAAATAAAATATATATTTTTAAAACATCTCGTTTAAAACCAGTCACAAAAATACTGGGAAGTTAGTCATTTACTGTCACAAATGAATGTGATTTTGATTGTAAAGTGTGTGTTGTGGAGAAACCTACTGGAGCCATGCTGTCTGTCCACTCTCCATGGCCCACCTGGAGTCTCTTCACATTGTCAATGTCATCCAGCACTTTCACCAGCTCACCCACGGCAAACGTGTTCACCTGCACACGCACCACTCTATTATAGGAACACACACTTCCTAAAGACCAATTAAGCAAAGTCATCTGAGGCTTCAGCTAATCGCCGGCCCAGAACTCACAGTCTGACACATAAGCAGACTGAAACAGGCACAGCCATCTATTTACGGCTCGCTTTTTGTACAAACAAAGCAGTTCACGATAGGGACGGTCTGCGAATGAGCTTGAGAGGAACTAAATATATACAGCTCACAGTAAAAATAGCCTGATGGACAAACAGACGCTGTGTTTCTGTGAGGGATGGGCTTGCCTTGGTCAGGGCTCCGGGGTGGAAGGTCCAGCGGATGTTATTACTGTACTGGACTCGCACGTCGCCACGGTCCGTTATCCTGTGCACGGTGCCGATTCTGGAGATGTACTACCAACACACACACCACAACACAACAGAGTCAAACACAAGCACTGATATCAAATACTTCACAAAACAAGACAAAAGCCCTTTTCGGATGGGACTAGTTTTACAGGGGGTCGTTAGAGAAATTTGTGTTTCACAGACCTACTTTTTAATCTGTTTTAATCCTGTCCGAATCTACCATGTCTGTGTTTTTCCTCACACAACCTCTGTACTAACTCCAGAGCAAATTACCTACTGTTTTTCAGCAAACTCCGTGATCCTCCGAGAAAACTAATCCCATCCGAACGCGAATGTCTGTGATTGCCGACAATATTTTTTTCACAATGCGTTTCCTTGTGTGTTTTGGCCAACGTGAAGTACCGTAGACGCTCTTACCGCGCGCATTTTTGATATCTGACCCTGGAGCACAAAAGCAGTCATAAGCAGCACAGCTATATTTGTAGCAATAGCCAACAATACATTGTATGGGTCAAAATTATCATTTTTTCTTTTATGTCAAAAATCATTAGGATATTAAGTAAAGATCATGTTCCATGAAGATATTTTGTAAGTTTCCTACCGTAAATATATCAAAACTAAATTTTTGATTAGTAATATGCATTGCTAAGAACTTCATTTGGACAACTTTAAAGGTGATTTTCTCAATATTTAGATTTTTTTGCACCCTCAGATTCCAGATTTTCAAATAGTTGCATCTCAGCCAAATAGTGTCCGATCCTAACAAACCATACATCAATGGAAAGATTATTTATTCAGCTTTCAGATAATAAATCTTAAATTGACCCTTATGACTGGTTTTGTGGTCCAGGGTCACATATGTTTGCCTCCTGGCAAAGAAATAAAAAATTATAATAATAATAAAATCAAGAGCCAGATCATGTAAACTGTTAAGACTGGCTATTGTAATATCAGCATCAGGTAAGATTACTCACATTCATTTCTGCACTCAATTAAATGTTTTAATTACATATGTACCTTAATGGTTTTGCTATACTAGCCATTGCTTCACCATGGTATTTGTAGTAAAACTGTGGTTATACTATGATAATCAATCCGAATGACTATACGCAATGCATGCATACAGAGCATGTGATCTCTGAAACGCCCAGATGTGCCAAACAGACCCTCCCACCTCTGTAATAAACACAGAGATGTTAGTCGCGTCCGAAACTGGTACATGACAATCGCAGACGTTGGGTGATAAGAATAGAAACTCAAATGTAGTTTAGAAAACTAGTCCCGTCCGAATAGGGCTTAAGACTAATTTGAAAGACTAAGACAAACTTTAGGTGGACAATGAAAATTTGTCAAATAATGTGTGCTTTTTTAAATGAAGGAATAGAAGGAGAGCTCAAACAAAAACTACAAATGTTTACACTGAATTCAATTCCAGATACAGTTTGTGTAAACTGTGTGGTATCAAATTACCAATATTAACCAGAAAAAAAACTATGCATATTGCAGGACCTTTCTTCCCCAAATTATAAAACCCCCTAAAATGACAAGTAAGCTGTTTTTATTCAATCTTAAGAAACTTATTAGCACACATGCTCCTAAATACATTGTATGAACACATGTTTGAACACATGTATTTTTAGTCACAAATGTGAGTGAAATGCTCACAATGACAAACCCTGTAAGATGCATGTTTTTAACTCTCATTTTGATAGGTCAATCTGACAAAAAGTAAATAAAATAAAAATCACCAAAATTATTTAAAAATTAAAACAAAAAAAGTAGAAATTGTTATTTTTTTGCAATGTTACTTTATTTTCATTACTTTTTGTCAGCACACTTCACTAGATTTATAATGACGTGTTTGTAAACCTGTTTTCTGCCAAAAAGAAAGGGTTTACCATTGATAAGTGAAGATATTCAGACGTAAGTATTGCAATTTCACTATAAAAAGATTATGAATGTACTTACTATGAAATACTCATTTTTACATTTACTTTTAAATTTATAGTGCAGCCGTATTACATAAGTAACAGATTACTGTTTTAGGAATAATAATAATAATTATAAAGTACTTTATTATTAAATTCAATTGTTTGGCTTCTTAAAAACACCAGTGTAGGCATAATGTGGACTGAGACACTATCACAACTAAAAAGAGGCCAAGGTCCAGGTACAAGTCAACGCAAAGACATTTTAAACGTGAAGAAAGTTATTATGAACAACATTTATAATAAGTAAAACGACTCATGACTACAATTACAAAAACACACAGGTACAACATTTTCTTTGAAATAAAATCAGAAACATTTATTAAAAAGTGAACACAACTGATTTTCACCTCTGCCATTTTTGGGTTCCAGCCGCCGTGACCCTCCTGCATCTGTCTGAGGATATCCACCTCCAGCAGACACTTGACCTTATCACCCTGCTGGAACGAGTGACTGTCTGCGCTCTCCTGCCGCTGCAGCTCCGCGTGCTCGCCTACACACACACGCACACACACACACAATAACACACGCAAACACAAACACACACGCACACATCAAATAAAACGCCATCAAACACCAGCGCTGGGGAGCAAAAGTACCATCACTACATCTCTCAGTAGGCTACAAAGTAACGTGACAAAACAGTACATCAAAATGTTTTATAATATTGGTACAAATCAGCATGGCCGGTAAAAATTTCATAAATCGGTTTGTTCTGAAATGGTTCACTTATTCATCTGATTGTGTGGTCTTTTACATTGCATTTTTGAGTGACATACAATATTATTGAATATTTACAATAATTCTATATATTATTCTATAATATATATATATATATATATATATATATATATATATATATATATATATATATATATATATATATATATATATATATATATATATATATATATATATATATTTATATATATTTTAAGGCTGTCAGTCGATTAAAATTTTAACCGAATTAATTACATGATGTGTCGATTAATTAGTCAATTTTATTTTGCAATTAATTAGATTGTGAAAATACCAACAAAAGATTATTTAAAGCTATTTTTGTGTTAAATGAGAAAGTATCAAGTAGACATTACTTGAGAAAGAAATTAGCTTTTGAAAGTAATATTTTATTTGATTCAACATAAAATGTATTACACATAAACATTTGCTACAACGGCCTAACAAACTATAGAACATAAAAGAAGATAATTTGAGAAACATCTCAGTATTGTTCATACAATAAAAGTCATTGGTAACCAAAACAGCTTTGTTACCAACAGTCTTCAAAATAAATACCTTCTTTTATGTTCCACAAAAGAAAGGTTTGAAACGACATGAGGGTGAGTAAATGACAGAATTTACATTTTTTAGGTGAACTATCCCTTTAATGTTTTTATTATTATTATTATTATTATTATTATGAAATGATACTGTAAATATGAAACTAAATCTGACAGCAGGTGGCGGTAAATGTCTTCATTTGATTCGTTCAAATGGCTGATTCGTTCAGGAATGAAGTAAATGGCTCTCTTTATGAATGGGCTTTGAATCATTGATTCACACGATTTGTTCAAAATGCGATTCATTCAGAAACTAAACACCGCTGTGTTGCTCGGAGACACGCAACAATTCTGCTGTGGCTTTAAAGGTAATATGTTCTCTGCAAAATTGAGCAAAAACATAATATTTTGTTAAAAATAACACAAAATCAACTTCTTGTTTATGGAACTGTTTATGAAAATACATTTAAACTCGTGATATTTGGGACAAAATCAACACTCGTGTGATATTGCTCTCGCTGCTCGTGTGATATCGTATGATATAAATGAGACAAAAACTCATACAGGGGCATTTTTGCCCCAATATCTTGAATTTTAGGGCATAACAGCATTTATGGAGTTGTTACCCTGCATCATATTTGTCAAATGTAAGATGACGTACAGGACTGGGGGCGGGGCCAGTGCATTAACTATGTTAAAACATTTTAATCCTGTTATTTTTTCATAACTAATTAAGTTAACACGTTAAACTGACAGCCTTGATATAATTTTTTATGAAATGGATGGTTTTATTGATGGCAAAAATTGCAAATGTATCTGTTTCACACTCTTGTATTTGTGCTAGGCAAATTATTTGTTCTATGCATAAATAAATAATTCTTATGAGGTACAGGTGGCTGTGTTTTACTGCCGCTCTTACCTAATTTGGGCAGATGCTCCTTGTAGTAGTATCCTCCTTGCACATCCGACACGTATTTCAGATCCACCTTGCCCTTGTGGCCCATTCTGTACACGTTTGTGGTTCCATTGCACCAGGTGACACTAGCCACGCTACGACCCGATTCCTGATCCCATCCACGAATATCCACCACCTTCCCAACCTTCCCCTCACCTCCTGCTCGCACGCACGCACACACACACACATATATATAGAGACAGAAGCAGCACAGGGTAGGAGACTCAGACCAATGTCAGCAGCTTTGAATTAACTTGAGAGATGGGAGAAAACTTTTAAAAAGTTTAAAAATCAACATGCATGCACTTTGTCTGAAAGAAATTAGATGTATATCAGATCAGAGCAGGGTCAGAAAATGCATCTAAAAGGAACTAAAATATTTCAGCCATGTAAAAATGAGAGTGCAAAAAAATGGTCTCTGTAGAAAATTCCTGCAGTTTTATATGCTACATTTTGAGATGTTTTGTCCCATTCTTTTTCCAGGAAAATAGAAAAAAGTCAGCACACTGGGGCTCAAAAATTACAAAAATGTAATAGAATATCCTATACGACAGTCTGTTATTGAATTTTTGTATTTCTGGAGCCCAGGTGTGCTGACTTTTATGATATTTTCATGATCAATTTTTTGTCAAGCACCCTGTTGAAGAGTTTTTCCAGGGATGTGCATGATTTTGTTTTGATTTGAAGTGGTTTTCCATGGAAAACTTTAAATGTGAAGAAAAACACTCCCAAAATGTGAGACTAGTTACATTTTGACTGGGATTTGGTTTAAAAAGAAAAAATCTTCAAATTATCACCATTGTCTGCATGAATGGCAGAAAACCAGGCAGTAAACACTTACTGGAAAAACTTCACCAGCTTAAGTCTCCTCTTCATACTGAGTCATGTAAGCAAAGTCACTGTGTGTCTCATTAACACGGAGGAGAAGATCATCAGTGAATTATGACTCTCACACAAAACTCTTTATCATGCTACTGTGCTTCTACCAATTAAAGCTATTTTTGAATTTGATGTTGATTGGCTTATACAAGTATCAGTCATACTTATTTTATTTCAAACTGAATCACACACTGTGACTGGATAAAAATATGCCTGTATAAAAAGAATAAAAACAACTCCAGGGAGCAAATACTGCCTGTTTCTGACACTGGATTGGAGTAAAGAGATGTAGCAACTAAAACACACCAATGCCAGCCATCACAAAATCTAGTGTCATTTGTCAATCAAATAAGAGTTATGACATCTGAATACTTAACCTGAACAAAGCCAATATTTCACTTTTCACAATGAAAGGATAATCAAACAACAAGAGAACAACAAAATGCTCAAAAAGCTATTACAAACACAGGGGAACACAGCTGAATCTCACAAAACCTCTCAAGATTTACCCCAAAATCACAAGAACAAATGAGCAGTCATATTTTGCATAAATAAAAAGAAATATATTTTATTACCATTGTCAAGTCTAATCATAATATTTCTTTATCTTATTTGTAAAATATCTCATTTTCTTTATGTAAAATAGGTGCATAGTCGCAATGAAAATGTCATAATGCAAACATCTCAAAGGTCTTAAACCCTAAGAAAAGTTTAAATTTTCTTAAATGGAAACCTTTGTTACTTTCTCTTTTGATTTTGGGGTGAAATACGAACATCAAATAACAACCATCACCAACTAACACAAGTGTTCAGCACAGCTAACCAACACTAACGTCACAGCGATGACAGCCAGAATATGCTTTCAGATCACACATAACACAGAGAAAGAGAAGCTCACTGTCTACAGACGTCGATGAGCTCCACATGGGCATTTTGACTCATTCATCATTGAAGTGATTATACATTTTAAAATACAACCTTCACACAAGAACATGTGCAAGTGTTTATAGAAACAGCACGACGGATGATAAAACATCACGACACAACACAAGCTCAAACATCTGATCTGCCATAAAGTCTTCACATCTTACATCTCACATATTATCAATGCAAAAAAACATTTCCTAAACTAAACTCAAACTAAACTCTGCAGGACCAGAAATGGTTAAAGGGATAGTTCACCCAAAATGCTGTCTATGGAGGGTCAGAGCTCTCGGAATTCATCAAAAATATCTTAATTTGTGTTCTGAAGATGAACGAAGGTCTTACGGGTTTGAAACGACATGAGGGCGAGTAATTAATGACAAAGTTTTCATTTTTGGGTGAACTATCCCTTTAAGGCAATGATAATACTGCAAATGTCCATCCTAAGAGTCCAACATGACACAGACTTCAACTCTTCTAGTTAATGAAATTCAGGTTGTCTGTTCTATAAGTTACACAGATGCTGCATTGAACAGATCCAGAACGTTCCTTTAAGCCTTTGAGACACGGCTGAACCTGAAATCAGAGGTGTTAGCGAGCGAGTCTCACCGTCTTGGTTGCCCCAGTCCCAGTCGGGCCCCCGGACCACCTTCACCCCCTGGAAGATTCCTTTCAGGATGATTCTGGACAGGTTCTGTCTTGGTGTCAAGCTCACTCTGAGTTTGAGAGAAGGAAGAGCGAGTTATTAACCTGAGGAAATCTTCAAGGTCTGATCTGCTTCATCCAATTACATTTTACACAATGTTCTCTTTGTGAATTTGATTTGTTTCACAAATAAACGATGCTTTGCAGAGTCTTTCATTATAACTGATGCGAATACAAAAATGTACATTTAATGTTAAATACTGAAATTAAACTCAAATTAATATGATACTAAATGCAAATGCATTAGAATTCAATGACCTGAGGAAAAATCAACACACTTATTTTTTAGGTATACGTATTAAAATTGTGGATAAAAGCAGACTACACCCTCATGAGGCCATGAAAATGAATTGTGCAAGTTATTGATTAATGCATGACTATTTTAAATTCTAATCTCTTTTGGAATTTCCTAAAACAAAATTAAACTAACACCCCTAATTCCCAATTTTCAACAGTGTTTTTCACAATACAAACAAATCACAAATATTCACAATTATCTTAACTAATAGTAGCACTAGTTCTTGTAGAGCTCATGGAAAGGTTGAATTCTCAGGGAAAATCTACAGCTTGATATACATCGTAAGTAGGGCCCTATGAAATCTGTTTTATGTTTTCCATTTTGATTTTTCTGAATTCTATTTATTCTTTTTTTTCTAGACTCTGTTTTAATGGTTAAATTAAATTTTAATAAATCAAAAGCATCTCTGAGTAACTGATTTTATAAAAATAAAAAATAAAAGACTTTATTATTTTTTTTTTTTTTAAGAAATACTGTGTTGTGTATTTACATCTTTCGGGTAAATAAATTCAGGTAAATATTTTTTCAGGTAAATATTTTTTCAGGTAAATATTCATTAAAAATGTTTTAATAATTTTATTATTAGTAGTAGTTCTATAATTACATTAAGTAATATATTTCTGTCACAGTTTCTTCAAGTTAAACAAAACTTTTATTTTAACGGGTTGCTGTGAAGACCTTTATGTTTCCGTTTGTATATGATATTATGATAGTTTTACTCAAAAGAAACGGTAAAATGCTCAAGAAGTGACTCTCAGAGAAGTTCTAGAGATTATGTTTATGTTTTTACATACTGGTATTTTGAGGCGGCAGAAGATGAAACCACGAGAGCGTCACGCGCGCTTCAGTATGTGTGTAGTAAACGAAAACTGCGCGTCTGCGCCATTCATTCACACAGAGACACACAGAACATGCAGGATTCATATTTAAATAGTATTTTGTGGCTTAATATTTACAGACACTAGTCCATATCGCGTTTCAATTGAACTGTACTGACCTACTTTTGATTTATTCGTCCAAAATTTGGCAAATTCCGTGATATTCTACGTTATACAGTAAATTCCATTTTTATGACTGGATTCTGCAATTGCAACCGCGCTTTCTGCATTGCGGAAATCATAGCGCCCAACGTAAGTCACTTCAGATTAGATCATCACATGAAGAAACACAGAAGTAACCCTAGCACCGCAAACATCTGATCAGCCCGTAGCTAAAGACAGCCAAGCGAGAGGTATGTTTTCTTCAGTTTGTTAAAGCAAACAATGTCAAAATCACTGATTTCACACTCATTTAGAGCGATGAGAGGACGCTCACAGTCAGAGAAGACTGTATGTCATTGTTTCTCATTTGGGAATGTGTGCTCGAGGACATTGGACAGATTTTGTACAAGAGCAGCATAATGGGAAACACATTCTCTCAATACAGCTAATGACAGAAGGCTGTCTTATGTCAACAAACTAAAGCAGCCTTGGGAGCTCTTCAAGAGCGCGTTGCGAAAGACCCTGTGCGCTAAACGCAGTGGAATAACAACGAATAACAGCACATACCTTATAGTAAAGATCTGATCTGATCGGGGAGCAAAGGAACTGCCTATTCCCATAATTCATCCGCAGGCTCGCTGCCCAGCTAGATCTACTCCATCAGCTCCAGCACATTCACGCGTCAACAGTCAGCAAAGTCAGAGATCTCTGCTCGGCTTTGATTTTCTCTTCAAACAGGTATCATTTTCTCTTACGGTCGGAGAGATAATGTCACGTCCGTCCTTACGAACGCTCTCTTGCCATATGGCAGCACCTGCACGGCTCGAAGGCTTAAAACACAATCAGGATAAATCTCTAAGCAGTCTGTGGCTCTTGTGTCTCAGGTGCGCGTCTAAGATCAAAGGTAAGGCGTAATCCACAGACGCTGTTTATGCACACGCAACGGAGATGGACGATTTATCTCTCTCTCTGCACTGACAACATCAAGAAGAACGTGGCATCTTAAATAAATAACGTTTGTTGCACAGATTAAAGGTTTGACATACAGAATAAACTGCATTTGACTGAAATGCTGTATTGGAATATTTTACCCAGTTTTTACTCTACCAATGATAAAACTGTGCTGTATGATGAGTTTTGTGCGATAGGGAGCCATTCAGCACCTGTGAGCTCCCGTTATTATGATTTTTATTGTTTAGTGATTTACAAGTTACAGTTGTGCATGAAACGTCCCCATGACTGTAAAAATATGTATTTATAGCAGTGGCATATTTTGAGTTTTGATATGCGAGAATGCCTCATTGAGGTTTGGGCTGTTTTTGACTAGCCATTGGGCAAGTTTTGTTTCGCAGACCTGACAAATATTTTTCAAATGAAAGACAGAAGCACAATTTTTAAGAAAAACAGAGGTTTGTTATGTTTCAGATTCTAAAACAATGGATCTAGATTTAAAAACAATGGCAGAGCTTTTGTCGAATGTAAAAGTTCAGGTGATGAACTCCACCTGCAGCTCCTCTCTACTGGTGCTCTGTTAATAATAATGAAAATATCTTTGTGGAAACTTTGATCATTTAGAAAGTTAACTGAACAGCATTTATTTGACAGAAATCTTTTTTAACACTATAAATTATTTTAACTTAACTTTTGATCAATTTAATGTGCTTTTTTTAGTGCTGTCAAAATTAGCGTGTTAAAGTCATTTTTTCAGTTTAACATTTAAAGTTTTAAAATATTTAACGCAGAGGTGGAGCTTGGGTTGACCACCCCACTCACAACTGCTGCTTCTGTCTCTTTTTTCGTGACAAGGATTGCGTTTATTTAGACGCAGAACATCTTTGTGACCACATCAAACAGGAGACTTTTCAGACGCGCCTCCACTTCACCTCAGCGCCAGGCGGGAGTCAAACGAAAGCGTAAACGGTGACGAGGAGCTTCAGCAAAACAACAGTAAACTCTGGTCAGATGAGATTTTGTCAGGCCATATATCAGTAAAAACCAATCGTCCTGTCAGCTGTTCTGTGCTCGTAGTGTGCAATTGCACGTACAAATGCGGTGGTGCGCGCTGTGAGAAAATACAAAGCGTGTCAGATCTGCATCGCGTTCAGCAGCAGCTGCTCTTAAAGTAACAGCAGCCAATTAACATAATAACCAGCTACTGTGATGTCTATCAATCATAGAACAAAAGAAAAGTGAGGAAATCAATAACTTTAAGGATTCATTTATATTTAATTTAGAATTTAATGTTTGATAACTTTATTCAATTACTGTATATTTCCTACTTGCTGAAGGGCACAGGTAGCCAAATATGACATTTATTATAATGGGTTTATGTGAAGATTGCTTGTTGTTCACTTAAATTAGAAGTCTAATAAATGTTAAAATTGACAGCTCTCAATTATACTGTAATGTTGAATGGTTAAAAATGAGGAAAAAAGAACAATTTCCTTGAGACATCAGTAGTATTGGTATCATACTTGTCTTCAGTCATAAAAAAGATGCCATTAAACAAATATTAAAAATATACTGTCTTTATGTTATTTCTACATTAATTTGAAGATTGAAAGTGAAATTACTGCAATATAAAAGTATATTTAAAAACTTTAATGTTAGGTGAAATTAATTTTTTAAATCGATTGAAAGCACTATTTTTTTTTAGTTTTTTTATTGTATTTACCCAAACTTTTGAATGGCAATGCATCACGTTTTCTACAAAAACGCAACAACACTGATAATAAACAAAAATGTTTCTTGAGCAGCAAATCAGCATTTGTGACCCTGGAGCACAAAAGCAGTCATAAGTAGCACAGGTACATTTGTAGCAATAGCCAATGTCACGGAGCTGACCCGTGACCATGCATGAACTATGGGCACGTACCCGCATAACGTACACACACAGCGTGCAGCGTTACACAGTCTGGTTGCCGGCACTGACATCTGTATACACAGAGTTCTGTAATGTTTGACCCATACAAATGTTGTGTGTTATGTGGTCATGCTGGGTTAATGTGTGTATTATGTTCATTGGGAAGTCTGTACATGTCAAGGTGTTTGTGTGATTGTGGATGTTTAATATAACCTGACAGCATCTATAAAAGTTTTGTTTATACATAAATTCATGGTACAAATAACCACAAGACTCATTTATACAGTTAAAACATTTATTTGGTAGAAGTTTATACAGATTAACAGATTAACAGTAGCAGTGAAACAAATGTGTATCTGGTTGGGTTTTTAGGATCTGTATTTGTATTTGGGGTTAATATGTACTGTGTGTTTGTATGTCTAAAGGTTGTATATTGTAATTGGGCCTGAACTTACCCATAGAGTGGTACGTTCCAGAAGGAGGGGCTTAATGGCCACAAGAAATTGTTTGTTGTGCTCTTGCCCCAACAGTGTGTAGCACGGTCGCACTCGTGTCCTGCTTCACAGCTGCAGTGAACGGACTTTTTTAAATTTTGAATAGTTTGTGTGCTTCCTGGGTGCACTTTTTGTAGCACGGTTTTCTTGTTGGGAATCTTGTTATCGTCTGCACAATAAACGCACCTGCAACTGGACTTCAGTAGATCGGCTATTTTTTACCCCGGCCGCAAAGGCTACTCCGGACAGCCAACAATACATTGAATGGGTCAAAATTATGCATTTTTCTTTTATGCCAAAAATCATTCGGATATTAAGTTCCATGAAGATATTTTGTAAATTTCCTACCGTAACTATATATAAAAAAAAATTTGGGATTAATAATATGCATTTCTATAAACTTAATTTGGAGAACTTTTTTTTTTAATTTGGACATTTTCTCAATATTTAGATTTTTTTGCACCATCAGATTCCAGATTTTCAAATAGTTGCATCTCAGTCAAATATTGTCCGATCATAACAAACCATACATCAATGGAAAGATTATTTATGTATGGATGTATAGATTTCAATTTTAAAAAATTGATTTCAAAATATTACTGTTTTTACCCTATTTTTGCTCAAATAAACACAGCCTCTGTGAGATTTAGACTTCTTTCAAAAACATCAAAAATCTTAATTATTCCAAACTTTTGGCGGCCAGTTTTCATCCACTAAAATCAGCTGGTTAGGAGTCACGACAAAACAGTTTCAGAAAAGTTAGTTCTGTGAAGTTCTCTAGCATCATCTGTTTGCACATAGCACTGTTTAATCAATGCAGTGAGTTCCATATCAGTGTTTGAGCTCAGTCTTTGGTGACACTGCTCTACGGTGTCAAACGGCAGTCAGAGATCAAGGTTAGTCCTCTTTTAGCCTGTTGACATAGAAACTCGAGTAATCCACAGCCACACACAGAGACGGCGTCACGCTACACGTCTGTAAACACCATATCAGACACATATTCAGCCAGCAATCTGTGCGTTTCCATTTCCCCACTGCTGGCATATGTTTAGTCTGTAATTACACGCTATTTTACTACAACCTCAAGTTACTCAAAACATCCTTATATATAAATTTAGATTTCATAGAACATCATAAAAGTAATGTAACAAGCTGCACAATTTGCAGTATCATTCATATCTGTTGAAATTCGTTTTATGCTTATGTTTAATTCTTAGGCTCAGGTGTTTATCTTGAATATTATAAGCAATAATGCTTAGCCAGCACGAGAGAAACGTGATACCTGAGAGGTTCATCATCGACAACATCTACATGAGATTGATATGAATATATAAAGCCAAAGCGATATTACTGTGTGAAAGACCCGATGAGCTCTACACTCTTCTACAGTAACAGCATCCGTGTTTGACACCAGAAAGATTACAGAAGACAACGTGACGGAAGCTAACTAGTAGCTGCCTTAGCCGATTAACAAGTTAGGCTGTTTTGTTCCATGCTCTGCTGAACATATGGGAGGCCTTATGGCGAATTGTGTCCTTACACACGTTACCAGCCTGCACATGACCTCTGACAGAGAGCTGCTATATACAGCTGTGTTCAAAAAAATAGCAGTACAACATCAGTACCCTGATGAACCACTGTTATTAGCAGTAGTGATATTTCTGCATTGCAAATTTAATGCATTAAATGCATTTACTTGTGGACGTAGTAGTGTAATAGAAAAACAACAGTCCCAGTTGGCATGACATGTGTGCTGCTTGTTCTGAGTAACTGACTAATGCATTGAAAGGGGTGTGCTCAAAATAATAGCAGTGTGGAGATTAATTAGAGAATATATTCATTCTGTGAAAAAACAGGTGTCATTAATTGTCCTTTATTAAGGAGGAAGGAAAGCAATGTGTCACACATTGTTATAAATTAGATTTCCTTCTGAATTGCTAAGTAAAATATTCCAAACATTGTTCAGAACAACAACGTAATTAAATTAAAAAGTTGATTGGAGAAGGAAAAAGGTATAAAGAAGTGCAGCAAATTATAGGATTCTCAGTAGTGAAAATTAGCAAAAAATTAGCAACTACTGTTAAAACGTGTTGAAGAATAGTCCGAATGGCAAAGATCCAGCCAAGAGCCACACCCAAAGAAAAACTGCAGTGCTTTACAACTATAGGACAGGAAGAGCTAAATAAACTTATCAGTGCATCTAAACCAACAACATGTTTATTAAATCCTGTACCCACTAAACTACTGAAAGAGTTGTTACCTGCTGCAGAAGAAGAACCGCTTCTCAATATTATTAACTCAGCATTATCCTTAGGCCACATCCCAAAACCATTCGAGCTGGTGGTTATTAAACCTCTTATTAAGAAACCACAACTAGATCCAAGTGAACTGGGAAATTACAGACCCGTTTCAAATCTTCCGTTTGTGTCTAAAATTTTAGAAAAAGTTGTGTCTGCTCAATTGTGCTGCTTCCTGCAAAAAAATGATCTCTATGAAGAATTTCACAGAAACTGCACTTGTTAAAATTACAAATGACTTGCTTCTTGTGTCAGACCAAGGCTGCATCTCATTGCTAGTTTTACTTGATCTTACTGCTGCGTTCGACACTATAGATCATGACATACTCATATGGTATAGACAAACTATACGGGTATTCAAGGGCAGGCTTTAAGATGGTTTAGATCCTACCTATCCGATCGCTACCACTTTGTTTATTTAAATGGGGAGTCATCTCAAATATCACCAGTAAAGTATGGCGTGCCACAAGGATCTGTCCTAGGTCCTCTGCTATTTTCAATATACATGTTGCCCCATGGTAATATTATTCGAAAATACGGGATTAGTTTCCATTGTTATGCTGATGATACTCAACTATATATCTCAACAAGACCAGATGAAACTTCTGAACTATCTAAGCTAGCAGAGTGTGTTAAAAATGTAAAAGATTGGATGACCAATAATTTTCTCCTATTAAATTCGGATAAAACAGAGATATTACTTATTGGATCAAAAAAAAAAAACAGTACACAGAATCTCTTGGATTACAATTTGTAACTAGACGGATGTACTGTTACGTCCTCTAAAGTCAAAAATCTGGGTGTTATATTAGACAGCAAATGGTCCTTTGAAAATCAGATTTCATTTGTTACAAAAACAGCATTCTTCCATCTTAAAAACATTGCCAAGCTACGAAACATGTTACCTGATTCCGATGCAGAAAAGCTAGTTCATGCTTTCATGACTATTGTAATGCATTGCTAGTAGTTTGTCCTGCATCTTCAATAAACAAGCTACAGGTAGTCCAAAATGCAGCGGCTAGAGTCCTTACTAGGTTAAGAAAATATGATCATATTACCCCAATTATAAGTTCCGCATCAGTAAAAAATATTATTATTTACCTATAAAGCCCTTAATGGTTCAGCTCCTGTGTACCTAACTAGTCTTCTATCACGCTACAATCCAACCCGCTCCCTAAGGTCACAAAACTCCACTAAAGGAGGCAGAGCTTTTTCGCATTTGGCTCCCAAACTCTGGAATAGCCTTCCTGATAATGTTTGGGTTCAGACACACTCCCTCTGTTTAAATCTAGATTAAAAACATCTCTTTAGCCAAGCATTCATATAATGCATCTCATAATCTTGTACTGCAGTTATATCTGATCAAACGCACATTATTATTCTTTAGCTTGGGTTGAACAAATAGTTTTTTCTTGGTTGGAACAGCAGCTACACTAATTATGTCTCTATTTGTTTCTCTGTCTCTGCCACGGGGTTGACATCCCATGGTAGCTAGGAATTACACAAGCTTCAGTCTGGATCCAACCCTTAAAAGATCTGAGATGACCGAACACCTGAGAAGAGATGATGCCAACCCCTCAGAGGACCTTTACAAGAAGCCCCCGTAAAGCACCATCGTTGAAAAAACGGCATGTGCAGAATCGGTTAAAATTTGCCAAGGAACACATCGATTGGCCCAAAAGATTGCCATTATTTCCCCCGCCATTATATTTAATTTTAATTTTATATTTAATTTTATTTTATTTTCTACATAGCGCCAGATCACAACAGAAGTCATTTAAGGTTACCTCTCCTATAGAACAGGTCTATACCTTGTTCTTTTATTAAACAAACTAAATAGCCTTATGTTATTTAGCTTATTTACACAACGGCATACCAAAACTGGCCGGCCAGCAATAATATCTGGCCCGTGCCCCAGATATTATATATTCACTCGCTCCAAGAGCACTCCATCACGAGTAGACAATTCATGCCAACAGCCCGTAATTTAACTGCAAATTTAGCAAGAATTTACATGTTAAACATATGTAGCTAGCTTGATAGAGAAGGATCACTCAAATCAGAAAGAATGTGAAGGCTATGATGAAAGCTATAGTTCTCAAGGAATTATAGTTTGTTCCTTCTACATACTGAATATTTTTAGCTGAAAGCATGATTTAAACAAGTACAACACTTATTCACATGCAATCGCTCTCTCAATAATGCATTCTAACAAATGTAATCTTACAGTGCTACTTCATCTGTATCCGATTTCGAATGAGCAGAAATCTGTAAGAAATGCATCGATCCGTCGGTAAAATAACTGATGAAAACGTACTGTTATTTTCATCACAAACCAAATTTGCACTGCAAAAACCAGCAATTATACCCTTTAATGCTGACAACCATGTTATTAGCTTGTCATGTGGTTGGAAAAAAAGTTTGAACACTAGTGTTCCAATAAGCCACGTTGAAACTCTCCTGTTATTTTATTTATTTTATTTTTTAATATACGTTATGAACAGAGCGGAGCGGTGTTTCTGACATCAGTGAGCGAGGAGTGGAGCGGGAGGGGGAAATGATGAACCTGGAGCGGAGCGATTATTACAGTCATGGCCAAAAATATCGGCACCTTTGGTAAATATGATCAAAGAAGGCTGTGAAAATTAATCTGCAGTTAATCCTTTTGATCTTTTATTTAAAAATTCACAAAAATCTAACCTTTCATTGGATAATAAGAATTTAAAAATTTAAAATATCATTATGAAATAAATGTTTCTCTCAAATACACGTTGGACACAATTATTGGCACCCCTAGAAATTCTTATGAGTAAAATATCTCTGAAGTATATTCCCATTCATATTCACAATTTTGAGCACTCCAGGGTGATTATGAACATGAAATTATCCAGCCATGGCTTCCTGTTTCACAGAAATATAAATAGGAGGAAAACAAAGCCCAAATTCCTTAATCATCCATCACAATGAGAAAACCAAAGAATATATTTCTGATGTGCAGCAAAGATAATTGAGCTTCACAAATTAGTGAAGTGGCTTTAAGAAAAGAGCTAGAGCAGTGAAAATCCCCATTTCCACCATCAGGGCAATAATTAAGAATTTCCAATCAACTTAAAATGTTAGGAAACTGCCTGGAAGACGACGTGTGTCTATATCGTCCTAATGCACGGTGAGGAGGAGAGTTTGAGCAGCTAAATACTCTCCAAGGACCACAGCTGGAGAATTGCAGAAAATAGTTGATTCTCGGGGTCGGAAAACATTAAAAGAAAATTGTCAAACAGCAGCTACATCAGCACATGTTGTTTGGGAGGGTTTCAAGAAAAATTCTCCTCGTTCATCCAAAAACAATCTCCAGCATATTCAGTTATCAGACACGACTGGAGCTTCAGATGGGACTGGCTTCTATGGTCAGATGAAACTAAAAAATGAGCTTTTTAGCAGCAAACACTCAAGATGGGTTTGGTGCACACAGGGATAAAAAGTACCCCATGTGTACAATGAAATATACTGCTGTATTTTTGATGTTGTGAGCCTATATTTCTGCCGGAGGTCCTAGACATCTTGTTTAGACACATGGCATCATGGATTCTATCAAATACCAACAGATAAAAAATCAATAAGTGACTGACTCTGTTAGAAATCTTATAATGGGCCATGTTTGGATCTTCCAACCGTACAATAATCCAAACACAAACCTCAAAACAACACAAAATGGGTCACTGAGCACAAAACCAAGCTTCTGCTGGCCATTCCAGTCCTCTGACCTGAACCCTGTAGAACATGAGTAACCTGAATCTAAAGGGTCTGGAGTGATTCTGGAGGAAGGAATGGTCTCTGATCTCTTGTCAGGTGTTCTCTAACCTCATCAGGCATTATAGGAGAACATTTAGAGCTGTTAAACTGATGGAGGTTTCAAAAAGTATTGAATAAAAGGGTGCCGTTAATTGTGTCCAATGTGAAAAACATTAGAGAAAAACATTCATTTCATAATGATATTTCCCCCCATTTTAAATTCTTATTATCCAATGAAAGGTTAGATTTTTGTGAATTTTTTAAATAAAAGATCAAAAGGATTAACAATGCAGATTAATTTTCACAGCCTTCTTTGATCATATTTACCAAGGGTGCCGATATTTTTGGCCATGACTGTAAATGCTCGGAGCGAGACGGGGAAATTGCTCCACTCACATACTCTGCCGGACACTGCCACACAAATGTGGCTTTTTGTTAATGACTGTCCTCCTACAGGATTTAACACAGAGTAACAGCTCACTACCAGTTACAAAAGACACTGTAAGTCTGTCACAGGCAATTCTAGTTGCATTTTTCATCAAATTAATTTCTTAAATTATCCTTTGACTATGTTCTGGCCCACAATCTAGTGGCGATAATTTTTATTTTTTTGAACTTACTTGCCGACCCCTGCCCTACATGGTCACGCATTTATAATTATCCTCTGCTCTCTGTATCGCGCATGGCAGAGTTCCGCACCGATGTGTGCACACACACACACGCACGCACACACACACACACGCCGCACACACACACACACACACGCACACACGCACACACAGGTGAGCACACTCCCACCAGCGGACAGAGAGCACATGTCGGAAAATATGTTGCATCAACCACCTGAAAATCAGACCAAAATATCTGTGTTTAAGGCTGCATAGTTGTAGGGCCCTATGATTTCTGCGATGTGGAACTGTTTAATGTCACAGAATTTGTCAAAGTTTGGATGAATTAATCAAAAGTAGGTCATTATATCTAAATCAGATCGAGATATGGACTAGTATCTGTAAATATGAATCCTGCATGTTTTGCGTGTCTCTGTGTGAATGAATGGCGCAGACGCGTGGTTTCGTTTACTACACACATACTGAAGCGCGTGACGCTCGCGGTGTTTTCAGCGTCTGTCGTCTCACTAAATGAGGACATAAACACATGAACATCACCAGAACTGCTCTGAGAGTTCTTCATGAACATTTTACCATTTCAATTGAGAGAAACTAACAGTTAGCATCATATCATATACACAGATATTTAAAGCTATTCACGGCAAATAGTTTTTAATAGTAAATCACCGTTGTTTGCCTAAAAAATATCATGTTTAATTTTTATTAATTAAAAGATAAATTAATGTAGTATGCCTTCATTTGATTGAACACAGAATTTCTAAAGAAAAAAATCATAAGGCTATTAAGAATAAATAAAAGTTGTTTTTATTCATTCAAATAATTAGACATGCTAAAACCCAGAATTTGGTAACAATTAAACAAAGTGAGAAACAATAGGACATTTCATACGGCCCTAAACATGTCATTTGTGTTAAACTTTTAATAAATTGATGTTGAATCGTACAAGTTTCATGATTTGAATTAATTAGACATGCTTTTGATTAATACAATTTAATTTAATTTAATTTAATTTAATTTAACTATTTAAAAAAAAACAGAATCCAGAAAAATTAAAACGGAAAAAAACGGAATTTGGAAAAAATTGTAACGGAATTTGGAAAAAAAAACAGATTTCATAGCGCCCTATAATTGTCATAAAAAGAAATGTTCCGATGTTTAGTTCAATGTACAGTTCAAATAATTGTTCAGTTGTTATATTGACTGCTGTCATTAACAGAAACACATGATTCCTTCAAGTGTTCGTGTCGGTGTCCGTCTGCAGATCCCCTGACCGCTACCCAGTTGAAAACTTGTGGTGTGACATTTTAAATGTGATTTCTGAATAAAACCCAAAAATTCACAGAAACTGTGGAACGTAGTTGGTTCTTCCTGGGCTGAAATACCTGTTTCAAGGTGCCAGAAGTTGGTTGACTCGATGCAACGCAGATGCACAGCAGTTATAAAAAACAATGGTTAAGCAACTAAATATTAGTTCAGTAATTTAAACTTAAGTTTAAAAAATGTCTTTAGTTTCTAAGTGTTTGAGAAAAATATCGATACTGCTATTTTTTTTTTAACAGATTAATATTCCTTTTCTTTGCTTCCTGTAAAAAAAAAAAAACACAGACTTCATAAAATCTCTTAATATTTTGATTTAGAATTGAATGTGTAATGTTTCCACTATATTTGAAATATGGAAATAAAAGCTATTGAAAAAATATTTGCACTTTATTCACTTTCATTAAGGCACTGCTATTTATTTGAACACAACTGTACGTAAATTAATTTATACTAATAAATATATTTGGCGCACAAAATGAGATGACAGCAAAACCATTCACCATTTAATTAGCTATATGAAAAAGTAACTGAAGGACACATTATTACGCCTAATATCTCCTTTTGTAAGTCATACGGATAAGAAACAAAATAAAGGTAAGTGATGTTTTATTTTTGGATAAACTGTTTTATTCTCAACCTAATCTCTCATAAAATACCTTGTAGGGTTATGATAATCAAAACTCTGCGAACCAAACTATCACTTTAATGAAAGAATATTTTTTCCCACTAATAAAAAGATTTTATCATTAGCTAGCTCCACACTGGAGAGCTGCTCTATAACAGAAAATCAATTTGTAATTCTAACTGAAAGCAACACTGACTGATTTTTCATGTTTAATGCTGTAAAGCTGCTTGATTTAAGGCTATCTATAAAGCACTATATAAATAAACGTGAGCTGACTGGACATTACTGGAGTACTGAACAAACATCCACATCACTGTAATCAGATGCTTTCTTAACTGCTGCTTTCTCACCGCTGTCAGTTTATGTTGTGTTTATTTCGTTATTGAGAGGAAAGCGCGCAGCATATATTTACATATTCATCCAGACGCAGCTCGGCAGCTTCAGGTTGGGCTGTGTTTGCTCTGAAGCGCTGTGTGTGTCTTTTTCTCTTGAACTGCATCAGGAGAGCTGAATTACAGTCTCGCTCTACAGCGGCACACGGGTCATTAGGTCATGAGAGATCAAGTGACTACTCGACAACAAAAATATTTGTTGATGTAAATGTATGTTTTTTTTTTTTATTGTCGACGTTGTCGATAACGCCGCCTATTCGTTTCAGTGTAAACACTGGCATGGTAGAAAACAAGGTGGAAAGATTAGTAGTGACGCTTAAGTGGTTTCACTTTTGTTAGACAGCTAACGATCTGTAAAACTCACTAGTATCAGTGTGATTTACATGCAACTCAGAGACGATCACGCTTATCTACATCGATAGACGGCAGTGCAGCGCATAACACCGCAGTGATATCAGTACCAAAGCAGTGATGGGAAGATGGGATCATTCTACTGACTTGGATCTTTGATCCTTCATGGTCCGAGTCGTTTGTTCTTCTGTCAAGTGAAAAAGTCATACAGACTATGCACAGGAAACAGAAATGATTAGTTCAGTCCTGAGTTATGGGTTCTTTTCAAATGCTGCATAAGAAATGATGGCCATGACAGGAAAAAGCTAATTTAGCCTATAGGGAACTTGTTTTCCTCAATGCGCAAATACATTAAAGCACTGTTTTAGCTTTATTGTGCGAAAATATATATAATGATATTAATAACAGTGCGATAATAAATGTTGTATATATTGTACATTTTGTATGTACAATATATCTCGCTCTCTCTCTGTTAATGGCAGAGTAAAATGAGGGTGTTTATGCCTTTAAGCACCTGCTGGTGGCAGTGTGATATTGTGTGTGTGTGTGTGTGTGTGTGTGTGTGTGTGTGTGTGTGTGTGTGTGTGTGTGAGAGAGAGTGAGTGAGTGACAGAGAGTGTGTGCGCTCTGGACCATTACTTATATACACACACACACACACACACACTCTCTCTCTCTCCTGAAGATGTTTTTTTAAATCGTGTACCAAGACAAGCAGCACAGCTGAGACTGGAGACCGGCTTGGATATTTTAAACACCCTGTAACTCAGGGGTGCCCAATAGGTCAATCGCAATCTACCAGTCAATCGCAAAGGCAATGCTGGCAGATCGCACATCATTTAAATATGCTTAGGTCAGTGGTTCTCAACTAGAAGGGTGGGGACGCAAGATGTACTCGTAACTTAAAAATATATATAAATGAATAACAGCACCACCTCTCTATGTATTCTGTGATATGTTTCAAAGCAGCTCAAGCCGTTTTTGTGAAATACAGAATGTATTTATTTTTCATTTGGTAGATATCGGTGAGTTTATCATTTGAAAAGTAGATCCACACACAAAAAAAAGTGCTGTAACTGAATTGAATCACACTTTACAAAACATATTTGAATTCCTCTTCCATTGTATTGTGTGTATAACAACCAAAGCATCACCTTTCAGAATAAATACAGCTTAAGTTCTGCACTAAAAACGTTTTCCTACCTAGTCTTTATTTTTCTTAATTTCCAGTAAAAATATCCTTGAAACAAAATACTTTTACTTGAGAAGAAACATTACATAAAATATTAAGACACATATTTTAAATATACTGTATGAAGAAAATATCCCGGAGGGTTTAAAAGCAGAAGTAAAGGTTTTTAGTAAAAAAATAAATAAATTATGCCATTAAGAGGCACTTTTACAGTTACATCATGTCTATTTCAGGTATCCTAGCGCATATCCGTGAGCTGAAATAACAGATATAAACAGCTGGGCAGGTTTAGCAAGCAATTTTACTCACTCTAGCCTTGTTTATTCTGGTGTTTGGCTAAAAGACTTCCACTGTAAGTGCATTACTGTACACACACATTTGTTTGAGTTATTAGGTCATTCATACATCACTTTCGTCAAAAGTGTATTCACACAGAATCTGGCTTTTGTCCTGCATCAGAAAAGAAAAGAACGCTTATGCTTACTGATGTTTCTATGAGAATGAGAGCAGTGGGCTGACATTTAGACAACGCTAGCGGGAACAGAGTCATGCAGAGAACAGACAGAGCGAGGAGAGACGAAGACTCACGGGTGCGAATGCGCCGTCTCGTAGCGCTCGAAGGCGTGCATCAGGTCGTGCTTGTTGTTCATGTAACACTGAGTGCACAGGTCGTAGTCGAAACACACCTTACACTTCCAGCGCATTCCCATGATGCCGTGCTTCTTACAGCTGTCACAGATGATGTTTGAATGTCGGACACCTACGAGGAAGAAAGGGAAGTGAACACAAGGGTATATTAAATGAAAGATCAGCACGTCTACTTCATTTCATAAGGTCATCTTCTGCTAGAATCCAGCAAACGCTGAAGACGACAGCAGCGCAGTGCGTCTCTGAACACGCTCGAGCCTGTCTGCATGTCTGCTTTCCCGAGGATTTCACTCCATTAATCAGAAACGCGTCGTTTGAGGCAGATGAGACTGATTTTAATGATGCGGCAAAAGCATTTCCATATAAACACAAGAGCCACAGTCTCCTGCTGAAAGATAAAAAGGATGGAAGGAAAGAAGCAAAGCATCTCACTCATAGTAATGTAATGCAGTTTGACAGACAGACATTGCTCTCGTTCATCTGAAAGACACGTAATCAGTTCAGGGATGCGCAGAACTGTGGTGTAACTATTAAAGCCAGTAAGCATCTTGAAGTAGGTTTCTTAAAGCGTTTTGGAGACGTTGCCACAGTTCTTCTGGATTTAGTCCCTCTCAGTTTGTTCTGTTTCTTCATGTCATTCCAGACAGACTGGTGATGATCAGATCAGACTAAAATCTCACTGGATTATTACAATTAATGGCTAAATTAATGTTTGGAAATGTAAACTGATATCACACTACAGCAAAAGATAGAAATAACTGACTTAGAACCATTTTTAATACTAGTGTTGTAATGATTTAGGCCAGCGCTGTATAAGCTTCTGCAGCTGTTGCAGTGTTTAGCATGGCTGGAACTGGAGGAGGTGTTGTGTCTCACCGATCTGTGCGTTGTCGTACAGCATCAGGTCGTAGGCGCTCTGGTATCCGGTGCGGTAGTTGGTGCGCGTCCCGCTGTCCCACTGCACCACCACAGTTTTGTCGGGCGTGGTGGTGCTGCCCTGCCGGCCGATCTCCACCACCGTGCCCACGTGCCCCTCTCCTTCATCCTGGTTCCCCCACTTCCAGTCCACGCCGCGCACCACGCGCATGCCCACCTCCATGCTGCCGCGCGCCGGCTGCCCGCTGTGGCCCTCGCTGTGCTTGCGGTGCGCTCGCGGGACGGCGGTGGCTGCTGGGGGTCGAGGTGCAGCGAGAGGAAGGGTCTCTGGAGACAGATCAGGGGTGACTGGAAACACACACAATAGACAGAGACGATCAGTTCTCCAGTTCTCACCTTTCAGTATCAAGCAGGGCTGCTCGATGATGACACAAATCCTAACCAGGATTATTTTGGTCAATATTGTAATCACGATTATTTAACACGATTATTAGTGGGCCATATGACCAAAACTTTAGATGCAAGATTTATTTAAAGATATCTATCAAATATGTGACCCTGGACCACAAAACCAGTCATAAGGGTCAATTTTCTGAAACTGAGATTTATACATCGCCTGGAAGCTGAATAAATAAGCTTTTCAGCCAAGATACAACTACTTGAAAATATGTAATCTGAGGGTGCAAAAATAACAAAATATTTGATTACAGCCGTTACCGGGGAAATAAGCCCATCTCCAGCAACATGTTTCTGTTGGTGCTCAATTTTTTTGGTTTTCTTCAGTAACTCAGAGCACTTTGCTTCAGTCTATAAGAATAATAAGCCTACACTATCAGTCAAATGTTTTTGAACAGTAAGATTTTGTTTGTTTTTTAAAGAAGTCTCTTCTGCTCACCAAGCCTGTATTTATTTGATCCAAAGTACAGCAAAAACAGTAAAATTGAAATGTTTTAAAAATGTTTTTTTCAGCGCAGAAGTAAGCAGTTTTCTGTGAAAGTGCAAGACTTCTGGTTCATTAGCTGCTGTGAGGAAATAACAAGAATATCAAAATACAGTAAACGGTAAAACTATATGCACTAGAAACCAGTGTGTTTATAATTAAGACAATACATTAAAATAATGTGGCAAAAAATACCAGTTTGCAGTTTCAAGCAGCATAACGAGCTGTTTTGTACAGCTAAAAATAACTGGAAGGGAATGGCACCGGCCGTCCTAACATGAAAAATAAGGTGGATACAATACAGATTGTTTCAAAGCAGCTTTACCGAGATGAAACTGGAATAGAGATAAATTCAACTTTAAAAAAAAATAATAATAATAAATAAATAAATTTATAGTGCTGTCTAGAACACATCAGTGGGGTCATGATCTGGCCTCAAAAGCTAATTAAGACATTTAAATATTGATTGGTTTTGTTGAAAGCAAGAGTAAACAAATCCCAGAAAGCATCAATGAAGATACCATTGGTCATCTTAAGAGGATATCAAAGAGTCTGATATGAGTTTAACATTATGCAGATTTAATTAGCAGTCATTGAAGCAATACGTCTATAATTTCAGTAGTGGCTCTGGTTTCAGGCAGAATTAATATGTTGTGATGTTTCTTATTGTGGATGAAATTACTTTTGGTACAGAAAAAAAAATTACAAAACACTTTGTAAAAAGTACTTTAAACAGGGAACTGTTAGAAATTCAATACATAATAATATAATGTGCTTTTTACTTGTACAAATGTATGTGTTATACTTCATATACTGAATAAATCCTGTTGGACAGTAGTTCAATATAAAACTGAACCCATTTCTTCTCAATACAGTTGTAACTGTGCACAAATTATCAAGTACATGTTGTTCTTAAAGGGGTCGTATAATGCCAATTTTCCACATGTTGATATTATTCTTTAGGGTCTTAATGAAAAGTCTGTAACACAGTTTGGTTAAAATTTCTCATTGGTAGTGTAAAAACACCTTTTCACCCTGTCAAAAACAGCTCGTCAGAGCAAGCGGTATTGTGTCCTTCTCCTTTAAATGTTAATGAGCTCTGCTGACTCCGCCCCTCTCTTCCCAGCCGCTCTCTGAGGGACTGTTTACTTTAGCCTCATTCATCGGGAAGCTTGCTAATTAGCACATTATTAGGAAAGGCCATTTGCAAAGATTCATTTAAAACCCCTTGTACTCACTTCTTCTGGAGGTGAAGCTGGATCACGAATGATTCGCACGAACATAGACGCATTAATGTAGATGGAGGGCGCATTCCCTTCAGAACCAAACCTAATCCTCTTCAGCGGCTCAGATGACGGGAGTAAATGACGACTGCTATGTTCATTATTACATCCAACAACACAACACCTCGATCGCTCAGGAGTCATTCTGGTCTACATCTGCTCCGGCGGTGAAGCAGCTGATGACAGCTCACTCAGGGCGGGTCTGAGGTAAGACTCCAGTGCAGTCTGTGCTGAAAGCTTCTGTCAATCAACAATCGTGGGCGGGGCTTCCACGCAGACAGACGGCTCGATTCGAGAAAGGGGTAAAGATTTAACGAGATTACAAAAAAAACACTGGGTGGATTTTTATTATTATAGGGTGGTTGTGTACACACACCGCCAACACACATTTCAGTTCAAACAACTTGTAAAAGTGCATGTAGCATTATATGACCCCTTTAAAAAAAAAATTGTCTTTTAATCTTTTGCCCTTATAAGCAGTAGGTGCAGTAGTCCTTTACAACTGGCTGCAAATTCTGAAATGCCCACCATTTACAACGCAAAATTAAATCACAATCTACATTTTTCTCATTGAATGTCTCATTTCACTTAAATTGTAACATCACAAAAACAAAACGGTTTGTAAATGTGTCATGTTGCATTTAAAACACTATTTCTGCGATGAAGATCAATAAAATGCACTAGTGAATTATAATTATTAGAACTTGTTTCTTTTTATTATATTTCAGCCTTAACACCAGAACAAACGTGAAAAGTTTCCGGAGATATTGAAGGTGAAATTGTGTCAGAGATCACAATTCAATCCGTTTATGTGCTCTGTCCAGCTGAAGGGCGTAAGGCTGAGAGCACATGCCTCATATTCTCATGACTCCAGTGCTTTTTATGGTTTTCCTTGAAGCTGAGGGATTTGTCATATACTGTAATATCCATTTAACATTTCATCAGTCACTTAGTCTCTATTTTTAATGCATTGGTCTGGGAAGCTCCATCCACAATGACATCTCATTGGTTTCAAACTTTGGTGGAAAAAAACTAAGCATGATCTGGCAGGAGCACGGCATTGCTGTCATCCAGTATGAACAGGACTGATGAAAAGGGTGTTACTGAGTCACTGATAAATCCAGGTTTAAATGGTCTGATATTGTGTCTGATCTATAAATGCATGCCTTTAAAAAAAAAAAAAAAAAAAAAAGGTTAAGTTTGGTACTGGACCTGCAGGTGTCTTGTGTGAAGTTTCTGCTGAGCCAGCTTACAAAAGTAAGAATGGGATTCCTTGCGGTGAGATGGTAGAAACGGTCTTACTGTATGGTCATTTCTGCAGCACTAGAGCCACAAAGCATGCATACAAATGAACTAGAAGGGAAAGTTCATGACCATGCCTGTTTACAGAGAATATCTTTCTTTCTTTCTCCTTTCAAAACTGTCATTGTTCAAGTAAATCCAATCAAAACCAATTGCAACCTTGTGAATCGGAGATCAGTATTCAGACATAACCAGCTGTAGTAATGAATGCAGTCGAAATGATTACACAGCGGTACATGACACACAGTCAAAGCAGACCTCGTACAAGCTGCTGAAATCAGACGTTCACCTTTAATTAAATAGGCTAACATATGCCAGCTGTTTGCACCAAATACTGCCTTCAAACTCTGTCTCATAACCACAACAGACAAGGAGAAGAGCAGCAGATGTGTGTCCACTCACAGCCCTGGGCGCTCAACCTGTTGGACCAACGAAGGGGAGTTTATCCGTTTACGCTCAGACGGTTCTGAACAGATGGACGGCTCTACAGCGAAGCAGCTTTCTCATGGAGATTCACACAGAAGTCCATGCAAACAGCTCAGCGAACCCCGCTGGCCTTCACAGCACTGGACAATGCACAGAAACTGAAGGAAAACCTGTTCAAAGACTGGACATGATCTGAGACTGATACAAGAATCATGTTACAGCCAAAGACCAATGCATGCTCATTATAATAAATGTATCTGAAAGTTTCAAAGACATTTGGAATTTAAAAAAAATAAAAAAAAATTAAAAAGTAAATAAATAGTACACTACACTAGCCGCTTTTCCACTGTGGGACCGCGCTGCTGTAAAACCCACCCTTAACACACGCCTCTCTAAAGCAAACGCCACAGCATTTCACCAGCAGGAGGGAAATTAAATAAAATAGAAAATATTGCAAAACGAACTTAAAAGGATAGTTCACCCAAAAATGAAAATTCTGTCATTAATTACTCTCCCTCGTGTTGTTAAAAACCCGTAAGACCTTGTTCATCTTCAGAACACAAATGAAGATATTTTTGATGAAATCCGAGCGCTCTCTGACGCTTCACAGACAGCAAGGATCCTCACACGATCAACACACAGAAACATAGCAAAGACATCGTTAAAATAGTCCACGTGACATCAGTGCTTCAACCGTAATTTTTCGAAGCTATGAGAATACTTTTTGTGCGCAAAGAAAACAAAAATAATGAATTTATTCAACAATTCCTCTCCTCTGCGTCACCTATATGTATGCATGGATACGCTGTTTATGTTCAGATCAAAGTGTAAACAGTGTATCCGCGTACGTGATACTCTCCAAAATGGCACTAAAGGGTGACACGGAGGAGACAAATTGTTGAATAAAGTCGTCATATTTGTTTTCTTTGCGCACAAAAAGTATTCTCGCTGCTTCGTATTATTACGGTTGAAGCACTGATGTCACGTGGACTATTTTAACGATGTCTTTGCTATGTTTCTGTGTGTTGATCGTGTGAGGATCCTTGCTGTCTATGAAGCGTCAGAGAGCGCTCGGATTTCATCAAAAATATCTTCATTTGTGTTCTGAAGATGAGCGAATGTCTTACGGGTTTTTAACATCATGAGGGCGAGTAATTAATGACAGAATTTTCATTTTTGGGTGAACTATCCCTTTAACAGAAATGGACGTTTCGTCCTTACATAAATCAATATTTTTATATATTACCAATGACGTATGATAAAAATAGTAATTTATTAATTTGTGTCAGCATGCTAAATCAAACTGATATTTATAATTATTTCACAAAAAAAAAAAAGAGAACACATACTTGTATTCGGCGGGCTGAAAATTATTCCTGTAATTGACATTATGTTTCAAGCACATTTATTCTTAGAATATCCACATCATAAAATCCCAAGATGAAAACAACAATTAGCCTTTGCTCAAATTGATGTGTGTATTCATGAACGATGAAGCAGAAATCTTGTGTGCTCTTCATCTGGGCATTCTGCTCCACGCCGTTTATTATAACGGTCATCATAACACAATACTGAATTCTGTCATCAATGTAAAGAATTATTATAAGTATTTTTACACCCCTACTATCTATTAAATGCATGGCTAAAACTGAATGTGGATTGCACTGCTCAGATTCTGATGTCATGAGGTCTGAACAACGCTCTGAACAAGCAAAAATAGAAATAGGCTTCAAAAACAGGAACTGCTCCCTTCCAATAAGACAACTTCCTCCATTCCTGAGTCACCAGAGCCTGGAGTGGAGTAAAGGTCAGTCCAAGAGTCTGCAAACACTCACAGCTACTGTTCAGCATCAATAGTATTCACTTCCACAATAGGACCGACTAACAGCGCCCTGTACCGGACTTCACATGAGACTCTAACAGATCCCCAAAAGAGTCCCTGACGAGAAATGGACTCTGCAGGACCCTCTAATTAGTGACAAAAGTTTTCACACTTTTCGCTCAATTAGGGCTGGGCGATATAGCTAAATAAATTATCCCGACGATATAATGTTTCAGTCGTATCGGTAATTATTGAACATTTTTTATGACTTTTTTTAATCAAAGAGCAGAAGAAAAATGGAATGAAATGAAATTGAAAAAAATCCATCCAGATGAACAGAGAAAAACGGCGTGAATACATGTCATGCCAGCTGCCCATGCATCTGCGCTAGAGTGACACGAGTCGTACTTTGGTTTGTTCCCGCTGCACCTCTGACAGAACGGGCTGGAGCTGGCTTTCATCAGACACACATGGTGACCCGGCGCGGTTTAAAGAAGGAGAGGAGAGAGAAGATAAATCAATACTCATCCAGGATAAACAGCACACTGAAGGGGGATTACATCAACCCTCGAGGAGCGGCCAAAACACATCCATTCCTCATGAAACACAGTCGAAGAAACATCGCTAACTCTTCCAGCCAGCTGACAGAGAGCATTGGCACTGTACTGTGAGACCGCACTTAACCGATGGCTTGGGTTCTGATCAAACTCTCACTTAATATATCGAACCACATAAACAGAGTTTGCAAAACAGCCAATGTTGGGATTGTGAATATACTATGCATTACGTATCAGATGCCAAGAGAGCCAACATGAACAGAAGACACCCAATCAACCTTGCCCAACAAACAGTGTTATTTCCATCACGTCTTTTTAACTCAAAACGCCTAAAGCAACAGAATGCGATTAACAAAGAGTTAAAGCAGAATAAACACACAAACCACTTACAGGCCATACGTTTCAGAACGCTTCGAATCATCGTCGCCGTCCTGCTTCAACGCTCACCTCGCTCTCAGCCGTCCACAGCTGTTTGTTTTGGGGTGAACTTTGCTCTGATTGGAAACTCAGAGACTCAGACGCTCTCTGGCAGCAGATTCGAGAGCAGAACAAACATGACAGGCACATTTCCCTGCACGGACCTCCACAATGCTGTCGTTGAAAACGTGTTCGGACACAGGGCAATGATCGAATCTAGTGACCGATTCCGAGCCGTCCGTTCTGATGTCACACTTACGCTCACATTCGCATGAAAACGTTGTCGGCGAGGAAGTTCTTCACTGTGAGTGAAGAAGACAAAGTTTGCAATTTGTAATACGTGTAGGGCCAAAGTAACCCGTGGTTAAATTAAGGCTTGTTTGGGACAAGTAGATTTAGTAGGGCACGTGAGAGAATTTTACAGGTGAAAACATCAATAACAAAAATAACTATGGAAGCGCTGAAAAATGTATTTTTTTCATTCAGTGTAAACGGGGACTGATAATGTATTTATGTCGTGCCAGATGAGGCTCCTGCAGCCCGAGCGAGTGAGAGAAGTCAAAACAAATGAGCAACACAATGTTATATATATGATTTTATACAATAAACAAGAAGTTCAATTAAGTGACTTATATTTTAGACACAATATTGACTGTTTTTGCTCAATTTCACTCATGAAAATAGTTCCAATTAAAGCCACAGCAGAACTGTTGTGTCTCCGAGCAACACAGCGGTGTTTCATTTCTGAATGAATCGGTTTGAACGACTCAGTCATTAAAACAGTATTTTGCCGCCACCTACAGGTGGTTTTATTTCTACCCCTTTCCAGTCACACAGCACTTTATTTTCAGAGTAGATTAAATAAACAAACATATGTAACTTAGTCCAGATTTGTGGAATTATGTATATATATATATTTTTTTTTTTTTTTTTTTTTAACGTAGATAATTTTTTGCATTGAAAAAAGTATAGATTTTTATTTGTACATGCTGTCAATTATAGTTCTTAAAAAAAAATATCAGAATTGGCAAAAATCGGTATCGGCAGGTCACACTTACAAAAAAAAAAATCTCTAAACTTAATATTTATTAATGTAAATCCTGTAGGTGTGGTTCATCAACAGCATTGACCTTATTTGTTAACATGCATAAATGTGCAATGAAATTTTGTCTTTACTTTCAAATCAGCCTATTTTAATGTTTATAACAGTGCAATGCCACGTAAACTTTTGTCGTAAGTGCACTACTATTAAAAACTGAATAATGGCTCAATATAATTGTCTGTCAGTGTTGACTGTCACAGATGTTGTCCAGAGTTCATGTACAATGTTGCGTCTCTTTACATTTATCTTGGATATTCTAAAAGCCATTTCATTAAAATTTTCTATGTACATTTTTGCAAAAGAAAGTAAACCGAAAACGACAAAGCAGCGCAGATCTGAAAAGTTTTGTAACAAAAGTGTTACAAAAAGCTTAAGTATTATAACATAAGTGCGGTTAAGAGTATAGTAATATGCAATGCTTCAATGAAACTAGCATTAGAAATAAGCCTTCAGCAATCATTTTCAAAGCTTTTAAAAAATACAAAGTTGAACTCTTCTCTGTGTATTTAAAGCTCAGGGACATGTATGAAGGGTCAGATTAGGATGGCACGTGCAGCTCCATCATCATCTCATTATAATCTACTCATCATATTGACAATGAGATAAGAATAACAGCAACACAATGTTATATATATGATTTTATACAATAAACAAGAAGTTCAATTAAGTGACTTATATTTTAGACACAATATTGACTGTTTTTGCTCAATTTCACTCATGAAAATAGTTCCAATTAAAGCCACAGCAGAACTGTTGTGTCTCCGAGCAACACAGCGGTGTTTCATTTCTGAATGAATCGGTTTGAACGACTCAGTCATTAAAACAGTATTTTGCCGCCACCTACAGGTGGTTTTATTTCTACCCTTTCCAGTCACACAGCACTTTATTTTCAGAGTAGATTAAATAAACAAACATATGTAACTTAGTCCAGATTTGTGGAATTATGTATATATATATATTTTTTTTTTTTTTTTTTTTTAACGTAGATAATTTTTTGCATTGAAAAAAGTATAGATTTTTATTTGTACATGCTGTCAATTATAGTTCTTAAAAAAATATCAGAATTGGCAAAAATCGGTATCGGCAGGTCACACTTACAAAAAAAAAATCTCTAAACTTAATATTTATTAATGTAAATCCTGTAGGTGTGGTTCATCAACAGCATTGACCTTATTTGTTAACATGCATAAATGTGCAATGAAATTTTGTCTTTACTTTCAAATCAGCCTATTTTAATGTTTATAACAGTGCAATGCCACGTAAACTTTTGTCGTAAGTGCACTACTATTAAAAACTGAATAATGGCTCAATATAATTGTCTGTCAGTGTTGACTGTCACAGATGTTGTCCAGAGTTCATGTACAATGTTGCGTCTCTTTACATTTATCTTGGATATTCTAAAAGCCATTTCATTAAAATTTTCTATGTACATTTTGCAAAAGAAAGTAAACCGAAAACGACAAAGCAGCGCAGATCTGAAAAGTTTTGTAACAAAAGTGTTACAAAAAGCTTAAGTATTATAACATAAGTGTGGTTAAGAGTATAGTAATATGCAATGCTTCAATGAAACTAGCATTAGAAATAAGCCTTCAGCAATCATTTTCAAAGCTTTTAAAAAAATACAAAGTTGAACTCTTCTCTGTGTATTTAAAGCTCAGGGACATGTATGAAGGGTCAGATTAGGATGGCACGTGCAGCTCCATCATCATCTCATTATAATCTACTCATCATATTGACAATGAGATAAGAATAACAGCAACACAATGAGATACATCAGTATCAGAAGGTCCTGCAATCTGAGCCGATTCTTTTTCCAGAAAAACTGTTCAGTCCCTTGATCATGATGAATAAACAAAAACATGTCCAGAATATTAATTATATGTAGAAAATGAAGTCTATTTTTAAGACCATTGTAATTTTAGCATTATGACATTGTTTTAATGCCAATTAAGCATATTTTCCCAAATTCTCATTTTAGTAACGCATCCAGATGTTATAACTAGACGTTAAATTCTCATTCTCAGTGTTGGGAGTCATTTTTACGGAACTGCATTAATGATTTTTATTTAAATCTGCTCAAATTGTAAAATACATTTATTTATTTTTTTCACATTACAGCCATGTGAATTAGATTAGACGGGGTGCTTATGTTAAGAAAATAACATTGCAATACAACAAATGAACTAAAAATCTGCTTTTAAAGTGTTCACAACCATTTCTACATTCTTTGGGAGTGAAAAACATGCACAAAACCTTGAAATATAACCTAGAAATGATAACACAAATAACCCAAGCTGAGACGCTGCATGCCTGTAATCTCATCAGCAGGCCTCTGTTCAGTCGTCTTCGTTACCTGTTGATAGGTTTGCGCTGCAATGCTCCACGTGTCAGAACAATCAAAAAGCCATGGAGCCCTGCGGACATCTCACAAGACAATGAACGGCACCGATCCAAAGCAGCCCATCCCACAGGCCCTGTAACCTACAGCACGAGCCGGCTCACTCCCAGAAACAAGCCAAAGCAGACAAAGACAGAAAGTGGGCATCACAGGAGCGTCTTCATTGCTGCACGTCTCTGCAGACAATACTGCTGAGCCAATCAGAATCACCGACAGCGAGCGCTTACCAGGAACCCGTGTGCTGCTACAGGAAGTGGCCAGCGTTTAGTCCTTCGTGTGTCTGATCAGCACAGATTATCCCACACGGGACAAGAGGCCACTGAGACTTTGGCTGATCACTCGCTCACACACACACACACACACACACACGTAGAGTTGGGTATCATTTGAATTTTATCGATTCCGATTCATATCGATTCCCATTTTCGATTGCAATGTGGTTTTAAAAAAAGAAGTCAACATTTAGATATCAAACACATTTATTTTGTGTCTCTTTTTGCAAAACATTTAATTGCTATTGAACACCATGAATAAAAATCAGCCGGCTACATAAAAACTGGACTCGATTAAGAGCCGTTTGTGTGCAAAATAGAGCCGCATGATTCTGGATAAATTGAGACTTTTTAAACGGAGGTTGTAGTTCTCTCACAATTCTGAAGAAAAAAAAAAGATTCGACAACTAAAAATCTCATGGAATGATTCAACGACTCACTCAAGATTTACTTGTTTTTGAATGAAGGATACATTAGCTGCGTTCGATTTGAAGCACGGCTACAGACAGCCGCTTGCAGTTGGGGCGGAGTTGAAAACGGAGGCGTCAAGTCGGACGCTTTCTGCTCCTGTTACTGATGCTCACGTGGTGCTTGCATACTCTATCACAGATGATACTAATAAAGTTGGGGTACATATGCTTTCATCAGTGTTTTTGATAAACAGGACTCAATATAGCATTGCGACTATAGTAAAAAAGCTTTTACTGTTAAAAAAAAAAACAGATTTGTGAGCATTATTGGAATTGAAAAGGTTAGAATAAACCCGAAACACACGTGATCATTGTCATGCGGTGAATCTGGCCAATCGTGAAACAGCTCCCGAGTCATCTGGCTGCTCTCGAAATGCTCTCGCAGCAGTTTGATGCCACACGTGACAGTCACGTGATGTCGGCGCCGTCTCAAGTCGGACAAAATTTCTAACCGGCATGCACTGCTTCAAGTCAGAATTTGATCGATCTGCGCAGCGCTGCGTTAAGTCGAATGCACCTAAAGACAAATACATTTTTAACAGCCCCTTTCTGCTACTAGGTTTACGATGTGATTTGTTGATAGAAACATGTTATTTACTGCTGTAATTTGAGGTGAATAGTGGAGGTTTTCCATGCACAGAGCCAATTAAAGGAATACTTTAATGGAGGTTTTCCATAAAAGATGTGCACACAGGAATTGATAGGTGGAATTAAAATTTTAATTTTACAACAAATATCAGATTCCTGACCTTAAGTATCCGATTCTGGAATTGGAAGTGATTTCCGATTCCCAACCCTACACACACGTTGTTGCAGCAATAATTATTTTCATGTCCACTGCAATGCACAAGCCCTTAAAAGTCAGCAAAGTGGATGCATCACATGAGGAAAGAGCTGAACACATCTGTCGCTCTGGGTTGATGTGAGACAGATGCTGGTGTGAACAAACACCTGCCGCCTGGGGCTGCCGCTCGGCTCCAGACGTGCTGGAAGAGTCGCTCTTGTATTCGTATCCTGTGCTAATAAATATACGCACAGCTGCATTAGGCAGGATCGCAATATAAACACATGCATCCACATGATCCAAGCTGTAGCAGAGCCACCAGTGATGAACACGGCTTCAAAACCCAGAGAGGACAACAAGAAAACTGCTCTAGTCTAGAGTTTAAGCTGTGCTAAAGATCACATAAGAGATCACCCAAAAATGAAAATGTCCTCACCCTCGGGCTATCCAACATTAGGATGAGTGTGTTTCTTCATCAGGTTTGTAGAAATGTGTCTCTGCATCAGTGTCTCAGCAATGGATGCTCTGCAGTGAATGGGTGCCGTCAGAATGAGAGTCCAAACAGCTGATAAAAACATCACAATAATCCACAGCACTCCAGTCCATCAGTTAACATCTGGAGAAGACAAACGCTGAAACACATCCAGCATTCAAGTCCAAGTCCATAATCCATAATAACTCTTCCTCGAGTGAAAAAGTGCATCTGCTGTTGTCTCTCACATCAAACCCCAGCCACATATTTGTTTAGAGCTGTTTTGTCTTGTAAACGCTGCTTGATCTGCAGATTTCTCTCCTGATTCACACCAGAACACTTTTTCACTCAAGGAAGAGTTATTATGGATTATGGATCGTATTTTAGTTAAATGCATCTCAATGCTGGATGTGTTTCAGCTTTTGTCTTCTCCAGATGTTAACTGATGGACTGGAGTGGTGTGGATTATTGTATGTTTTTATCAGCTGTTTGGACTCTCATTCTGACGGCACCCATTCACTGCAGAGCATCCATTGCTGAGACACTGATGCAGAGACACATTTCTCCAAACCTGATGAAGAAACACACTCATCCTGATCTCAGATGAACTGAGGGTGAACACATGTTCAGTCTCAAGCGCCAGCAGCAGCCCATCATTCTCTAAGTTCTGTTTAATACGACAAATATGTATTTATACAAATTCATTCATGCAAGACTGCTGTGCTTTAGTTCTAATTACTAAAGTTCAAACATAAAAAGCTTGACTGACTGATGTTGTGTTCAAAAACAAGTGTAATTCTTCTTTCAAATCATTTTATATATGAATGTATCTTTGTAAAAATTCTTGCCATTTTGCAAATATAATTTGATTTGTAATGTGCCAATCTAAAAAAAAAAAAAAATGACTAGCCAATGGCGATTCTCTTGTCAAGGGGTGTGTTGTTGAGGGTAGACAACACTAGCTTTTGGCCAGATCTGACAGGACTCTGAAACGTCAGATCTAATGAAGAGCTCCAAACTGAAAGCTAACCGCAGCGCACTCTTACATTACACATAATAACAGCCTTTTTGATTGATCAGATATGCAAGCTATTTTTAACTGTATGGACATTTACGCTGTCATTTCAAGATTATTATAAAGTGCAGCCCATTTCCTTAACTTACGAGAGGTATTTTATTTTAATATTTTCATATTCTGCATGTGAAAAACATGTTATGCATTACTTATGTTTTACTTTTCTCATAATGTGCAGGCCGCTTTATTCCAGAAGCTATGACGGCTTGGACCCGTGCCACCCTGGCCTTCATGTAGCCACGCCAATGTAAACAGGCAACTTTTTCATGAAACCCATCATTTGGTTTATATTACAACATGTCAGTCTGGTTTTCCTCCTCTCTCGTCTGCACACACTGCAGCGCTTGATTTCCATCAGGAACAACGTACCCTATAATATCACCGTAACAGGTGTTACTAAAGAATAGCTCACCCAAAAGAACAGATCTGTCATGACTTACTGATTGTCATGCTGTGGCAAACCCGTTCTGAATGACTGATCGAATGACTTCAGACTGTAATTAGACACGTGAACTACTCTGATGTGAATTTTCTCCTGATTTGTCGTCATTTTAGAGCTTTACAGATAAAGCCCTCATTTACTTTAATTACATGGGAAAGAACAACCAGAAGATGAATTCCTAAAAACAATTCACCTTTTGCGTTCCATGGAAGAAATGCTTTCATCCTGCTCCAATCGAACCATAAATAAGTGTAACAACTTCAACCTCATAGAACAAATAAACACTGTGCTGTGCTGACCTATCGGATCACATGCGCACTGCGCTTGAACGAGCATTACTGTGACGGCTCAAATCACGCCCGTATGACGCTTACTGAAATGAAACGGTCAACTGTGAACACACAAAATGTTAGACAGCTCTAGACATAAATGCTAATTACATTTTCACATGAAAGTGAAGTCAGTGCACTTGATGTTTTGAATATATGGAAATCTGGAGAACTATCAGAAGCCTTCCACTAGTCCACGCATCCAGCAGGAAGGGGAGGAACTGCTGACTAAGAGTCATACGCCGGGTTTCTGAGACATCTCACCATAATATTTTTGAACCCTTTTTAGTCATTCTAGTCACCATCCCTGACCTAGGGCTGGGCGACATGGGCAAAAATTCATATCTCTGTATTTTTTGGCCGATTTGTGATATACGGTATGTATCTCGGTATTTTCATTTTTGCATCAGGATATATATATTTTTTATCTGTATTTAAAGCAACAGTTGAATTCACTAGACTAAAAATGAAAATAAATAAGAACAAAAGCACAGACTTGTATTAGGCTATTTTGATTACCCCATCACAGTCAGTGCTATCATAAAAATACACTTACTTGTAGGTTTAAAATTCTACATGACACATTGTACAAATATTTCAGCAAAATATATATTTTAATCAGAATTATTGCACTCTTGTCTGTTTGGTGCACATGCGCACAGCGGCGCTCGTTCACTGAAGTCTGTGAAGTTTAGCGGAGAAGAAGGCTCATGCACTCCTGACAGGAAATATTTGCATGGCTTTCTAACATTTACAGATGGAGAATATACCTGTAAAATGTAAGTTATGCATTAAGGAAAACAGCACATCTCAAACACATTAAACAGCTCAAGCAGAGTCTCCGTCAGCGGCACACATTATCTTGGACCCCACATCAAATCTTAGACCCTACTGAGGCTTCCCGAGCCAGTTTTTCTCAATCCTCCAGGGTTAAATCTCAAGACAACGACAGCCTACAGACCTGGAGCTCATGACCCGATGGGACAGAGGTCAGTGAGAGATTTAACAGCTTTAGCTGAAGGCAAGATTTTCAGTGCATGACGACTGAAACGTCTTCGACAGGTTTGGAAGTACACAGCAATACCTGGTGTTCTCACCTGGCGTTATGCATTTTTGTCAATCCGTACACAAGTTGACAATGTTAAACAAGTGTAAACAGCGTCTGAAATGTTCTGAGCTGGTCCACTTTTGACTTCTTCCAGAGGTACTAAAAGCGCACTGACCTGATTGTTTCTGTAGTGTAGCCACTCATGTGGTTAAATAGGTTCAAACAGACACAAAAGACACCTGCTTGCTGCACACTGACCTTTGAGAAAGTGCACCAAAACAATCAATTCCAAACAAAAACACACAATTATCATCAAAATTTTAATTTGCTTGCTTTCCCGCTCGCTCACAATCAGCGTAATGGCTTAATTCATCCAATCGTATTCGTCCACCTCTCTCATGACAGTGATGTGATGAAACAAGAGAGAACGGTCTGGACTAAATCTGAACACTAGTGGTCACAGCGATTATGATCAGATCACCGAAAACACATCTTAAAGGGATAGTTCATCCAAAAATGAAAACTAGCCCATGATTTACTAACCCTCAAGCCAGGTATACACGACGGTCTTCTTTCAGACGAATACAATACAAAAGTTATATTAAAAAGTGTCCTGACTCTTCAAAGCTTTATAATGGCAGAGAATGGTGGTCCAGATTTTAAAGGCCCAAAAAAAGTGTTCATCCATCATAAAAACTGCACTTTATTATAAAAGCTGAGGTTTGTTATCTACTGAAATGTTATATTTTAGCTGTTGTCAATGATCTAATGTTGTGTTTGGTCAGTATATTTTCCTTTACAGCTGCAGGCTGAGGAAGATCATGAAACACAGCTGCAAACCCTAAAAGATACAATAGTTTACAGATGTTTTTCAGCGGCAGCAGAAATATGACAAAAACTTTGGGGTGAAACTTGTTTACTTTTTTTTTTTTTCATACCTTTATTACTTGTGGAAAAACTTTAAACAATTTTAAATAAGCATAAAGAATGGCATTGATTTTTGTACAGTTTATTTTTGTTTAACTTTATTAATAAAAATAATGTGTTTTTTAGTTAGCATGTTTTAATGTTTTGCTTTGGTACCGAGAACCGTGCATTTTCACTGGTATTGGTACCGAATACAGAAATGTTGGTACCGTGACAACACTAAATGTAGACGTATTAAATGTATTGAAGGAGGAGGAATGGAATATAATTACAGTATTTTTGGTGATTTAAACTATAGTGTTTATACGTTTATACTAAATGTATTTAGACTACTGTTTTTCATACAAATACCTAGAAGCCATATTACATTTTTACCATGGTACTGAGGTGCTATATTTGTGGTTTTAACTGTGATTATAATGATCTAAATGTATGCTACTACGGAAGAACAATGGTTAAAAAAAAAAATAATTTTTAATTTCACCATATAAAAATGAGATTGCTACAATTTTTACAGATATTACTGATTTTGATAATGAACATAAATCTACATCTGCATCCTAAACTCAAGCTACTACAAATGTGTATTTCTAAGAGACAAAAAGAAAATGTTATATTATTAATATCATCAGGCAACACAATTACTCATTAGAACATGCAGAACTAGAAATTATTTTTTCTATTAAGATATTCAGTTATTTAGTTACTGGAAAAGTGTATTCAAAAAGTGTTTATCATGTTCTGACCACAAAGAATCGATTCACTTCAGAAGGCCTTTATTAAACTCGACGCTGTGTGAAGCACTTTTTTTATGACGGATGGCCACACTTTTTTGGGCTTCAAAATCTGGACCACCATTCACTGCCATTATAAAGCCTGGAAGAGCCAAGACATTTTAAATATAACTTTTTCATCTGAAAGATGAAAGTTATATACACCTAGTATGGCTTGAGGGTGAGTAAATCATGGGGTAATCAAGGGCCACGAGGATAAATGAGGACGAGCTTGATTTTTGGGTGAACTATTTTTAATAGGCTGTGAGGCTTGGCAAAACCTTGCTATTGTGAGCGTCACAAAAGAAAGAATGCCGAGTGGCAGCTCATCACAGAGGCGTCCTCAGACACGCTGCTGCTGCAGATCACTATTAACAGCAGATGAGTGATGCAGCATATATTCACATTCTGCTTCATCCGTCCAAACACCACTGCAACGCCGGGTCACTGACCACCTCAGGGGACCCTTTTACACCCACATGGTTCCCGTGCCATTCTAGAACCATTCAGAGCATTTCCACCACAGAAATGGCAGCTCTGGTCTGGAAAAACCGGTTCCTTATTGTCCCTAAAAGCTTGCTGCTCTGGAACCAGGAACCAATTATGTCAGGTTGCTACTGATACAAAAATGTCTGATAACAAATGTATCTAGCCAGGGCTCCAGACTGCGACCATTTTTTTCTGCTGGTGCAAGTAAATTTTGTGCGGTATATATATATATATATATATATATATAGAATCAATACATAATACATGTGCTAATCATATCTATCTATCTATCTATCTAGATAGATAGAATTAACACAGTTAAGACTAATTAATTCACACAATGCATGTAGTGTTTCTTATTTATTAGGGCTGCACGATTAATCGAATGCGATGATCATGTGCATCTCGTCAGTGAAGCCGGTTCTGTGATTAGTAGTAAATCTCCATCACATGCTTTCAGACGGAGCAGATACTGCGTAGCTTCTCAGTGAACTACAGCTAGTAGTAAATGTTGCTACATCTGAAAGTGTGTGAAAATACCACATTTAATAACATGCTTTACTCCAAACTCACTTCATAACGTGTCGAGTGTTTGAAATAAATCCTTCTGTGAGATGATGTGGCTTCTCACACAGAATAAGGCACAATATTTCATAGCATTCTAAGCAGTGATAAAGGCATTGCATTATTATATACTTTATTACAATGAAAATGATAATAATAAGAACTCAGATAAACCACATTGTCGTAGTCGTGTGTTTATTAGTCACGCTGAATCAATGAAAGCAGTTCAATCTTGTTTATTCAGCTGGTGCTATAGGGATCTGCTGGGTTTCTTCTGCGGGGTGTATTTGGAGTGTCTCTGGCCTTCAGACGGAGATTTACTACTGATCACAGAACCCTGCTTCACTGACAACATACGCATGACTATCACAGCTTCTGCCTAATCACGACTGTGATTTCATTTTGTTATCGTGCAGCCCTAATTCACATCCCTGATTCAAGCAGTCACCAACACTACGCTTAGAAAAAATGCAGACTCTGCGTCGACCTGCAATGGTCAAAGGCAGCGTTAGCCTGCTAAGAGAACCGCTCTGACTCTCTGGCTAGGCCAGACTTTCTGATGCGAATGATGATTAAACCTCCTCTATATGGAAGAACAGTTTCGTGTAAGCGGTCAGACTCAGCTACTCCCTGAGTTATTCTGCATATTGTTGGATCCATGCAGTTCATGGTAATATTAATGAAATGTACTTGTTACATATTAGCTTATAAACAATTCTTTCACCGAATGGAAAACAAGTTGCAAAATACTGACTTCAAATATTAAACCCATGTAGCTACATTATGTCTGATATTGAAACCGATGACTAGGATGATGAATTATTGCTGTCTGAGAGATAACAGCTCAACCCAAAAGCAAACACATGGGTTAACCACACCTTCACCAGTGTACGCAAACACACTTAAACGCAAAACATACATCCATGTATTCAATGTTAGGATGCAAAACAGGCATGAATGGCCTATATCCACTACACCAAATACAAACACTCGGCGAAGGGCACAGGAATGTTGTCACAGGACTGAATCTGCATTAGATTGGCACATATTAAGTGTCTCTGATTCGTCTTTGTTAGCTGACCAATAATAAAAAACAGTCTCGCTGACCTTCGAAACAAACCTGCTGCTCTTTCAATGAATGCTTGTGAGGAATCAAAATTAAACCGACGTCACTGTACACAAAACCTACCCTGATATTACCATGTTTTTGACACTGTGCCACAGTAATAGCAAGGTTTTTGGCTTTGTCCACTTCCAGGTGTATATACACAAGCATCTGATGCCATCACTCCACAGTACTTCAAGTAAGATATTCCCAAACATATTTAATAATAAACAATGACTCACCATTTCAGTACACAAAAAGCACCATTGTTTTTGGACATGTCTCTTTATAACACCATGTCTTTTGCACATGGCAGCACCGTGGTATTATTAGAGCAATGATATATACACACAGTAATCACGCAGTAACATAGAATATGTGAAAATATGACCATCTTTACACCACCACCGTGCTTTCATCAATGTGCGCTGCACAAACAAACGAATCACAATAAATACTGGAAGTAAATATCAAACGCCAACAGACGTGCGTCGCGTGTTTATTATTATCATTATTATTATTAATAACTGCTCTTGTCATTTACTGATTGTATCGACTGTTTGAGCTATAATCAGCAGGTATGGGTTTAATAAATCCCTTTAGCAGCAAAACATGCAAATTAATATGAATATTCAAATAAAAGAAGTAAACAGTGTCCACGGCCGCGACAGCCCCGTGTAACCGCCGCTATGTGAACCGTCATCGGCCACAACACGCCCGCGGCTCAACGCGTGGATCAGCCCGTGATGCTTACCTGTCGACAACATTAATGCTTCCGCGAAAACCTCACCGGCCCACCGGTGATTAACGTGCTCGTACGGGCTAACGGCGATTATTCCAGCGCTGCGCGGCGAAGGACGCGCGTGTGTCAGAGCACGTCACTGCACAGCCATCAGACCAGCGCGTCACGAACCCTCCGCGCCGCGTGCTTTCAGATAATCCCAGATGAAAAACTAAAGAAACGCGTCAACGCGCCACGGGTTTGGCAGACGGAAATCACAACAGAAGCGCGCTAGTCGAGCTAGCAGCGCTGGGCTCGGCTGGACACGCCCACACGCTCCGCGGCGTCACCGCTTCCCTGCGCGATATGCAAATTACCGACCTCACTATGGCGAAGGATTGGCTCCTGAATATTAATAAGGTGACGCTGCAGGAAGGTTACCAAGCAACGCTCATTAATATTCATGAGGCAGTCCTTCGCCGTAGTTGGATTCGTAATTGCTCGCGGGATACTCATTAAAATAATGTTCTTGTTTTAAATGATTGTCTTTAAGAAGCAGGATATGCAGAATTTGTGGGACACCTTAACGTGTTTGATGAGTGCGCATGCGCGGATGGCGGAGCTCCTGCCGTGGACCTCGTGAGCCATCTTGTTGTCGCTCCATAAGCTGCACCGCTGATCTCTGTGTCATAAATCATGCGTCTTAATTAAAGTCAAGTGATGTTCTTTTTATTATTTGAATCTTTTACAGACATTTTCCATGGTCCGAAAGTTCATCTTCAGTGACGCTTCACAGCAAGGCTGCATATACATTCGTTGTGTTCATCCATCTATCTATCTATCTATCTATCTATCTATCTATCGTGTTGCTAGTTACTAGTTGTAACGGAATTAGTTACAAAATAAATGTAACTATATAATCTGTTACAGTTACTGAGAAAAAGATTACAGTTACTTACGAAAACGTTAAAGAAAACATTTTTAACACAGATTTGATTGATTTCTTTCCTAAATTGCAGTGACTGCTCTAAAATATGAGACACCAATGTTTCAGGAGTTTAGTTACGCAAAGATTTAATTTCAAAAAACATTATCAGCTGTTAAACTATATTTTATTATTTTAAATCTGTATTTAACCTCGATCTCAAAGTAAAAGCGGTGCTGAAGTCTGATTTTGTGGTGGCTGTGCTTTTATATTAAATTATACATTGTATTTAATGTGTAAGGTACATGTACAACAAACTGTAAAGTCATAGTGGTATCGTGAACTGTAATCGAATCTATACCTGTGGAACCGCCAGCACACGCGGTGTTCGTCTAATAAAGATCTTCATAGCTAGCAAACCATAGCCTTTGCAGATTTGCTTTCAACTGACTGTTGATCCAGAGCCACGTCTTCAGCGCTCTTGATGTTACAACTCTGAGTGAGAGCCGCTTCAGACTCAGCGCGTGCGGCAGGGAACTGAACGAATCATTCAAACTGATTCGCGAACCGATTCATTGGTCTGCCAACTGGTTTGATCAAGCCTTCGAATAGAATTGACTCAAAAGAATGAATCATTCGCGAACGGGCAACGCTCATTGCCCAGAAAAAAAAGTAGATGGCGCGCTTGGAATAAACTGAAGGATTTTTAACTTGTATGCGTTAAGATAAAGTAACGAGAGGAGCGTCGCCCACAGTAACTAAGTAAAAGTACCGTTTTTCACTAAAATGTACTTGAGTAAGAGTAAAAGTACCCATTTTAAATATACTCTAAAAGTATTAGTTACCCAAAAAATGTACTCAAGTAAATGTAACGAAGTAAATGTAACTCGTTACTACCCACCTCTGGTTACGCAAAGATTTAATTTCAAAAAACATTATCAGCTGTTCAACTATATTTTATTATTTTAAATCTGTATTTAACCTCGATCTCAAAGTAAAAAGCGGTGCTGAAGTCTGATTTTGTGGTGGCTGTGCTTTTATATTAAATTATCATCTTAATTCAAGTGAAGGATTTTGAGTCTGACTTTTTTTTGAGTAATCAAATGTAACCAGTTGCATTACTTTAATAAAGTAATGTAACACTTTAATAAAATAGTAACACTGCTTAATACATTTTAAATAGGATAACTTGTAATCTGTAATCTATTACATTTCCAAAGTAACCTTCCCAACACTGTCTATCTGTCTATCTATCTATCTATCTATCTGCCTATCTATCTATCTATCTATCTATCTATCTATCTATCTGCCTATCTATCTATCTATCTATCTATCTATCTATCTATCTATCTGTCTATCTATCTATCTATCTATCTATCTATCTATCTATCTATCTATCTATCTGTCTATCTATCTATCTATCATCTGTCTGTCTATCTATCTATCTATCTATCTATCTGCCTGATAATTCCTAACATTCACATATGATCTTATTTTAACCTTTTAGTTTTAAAATATATATATATAGCCTATAATTTTTTAATGAAATGTTGCAAAAAAGAAAGAAAACGAGAGAAAGAAAGTCTTATTTACACTGAATCTAAATAAAATAAAACTTAATATCTGGTTAAACTGTATTGATGTGTGTACAGGCATAAACATTTCTAATTCAATTTCTGCTGTCAGAATTACTAAACTACAAACTACGACACATTTTCAAACTGTATTGTCTACAAATACTTTAAGGTCATTCTACTTACCTGAAAGCCAGGTGCATGGATTGCACTTCAAAATTACTGTATCAATGTGTGTATTATTATCAGAAAATAATACACTCAAGAAGCATGGAAAGCAGAGCTATCAGAGCTCCCACAGTTATCCATAACGTCCTCAGCATGTCATGACGGAAACGTTGGAGTAGAATGAATAAAAACATACTTGGTTTAGTATATTCTTTATTTAGAAAGAAAATGTGGCATTTAAATATGTCTTTTAATGCTGAGAAGCATTTCTATACAACTACACCGTTCTTGCAGAATCAGGAGGTGTTTCATTTGGCAAAACCCATTGAAGTCAACTATAACTAAAGAATGATTAAACGCTGAACATGGGACTAGTGTGTCGTTTTAGACAGGGACTTGAGATTTGACATGGAAGATGATATTTTGGATTTATAAAACATACATCAAAAACATTAAAAAATGATTTATCCACGTTTATAAAAACATGAAAAAAATGGGAAAAGTCCTATATATCAGAAACCTTTATTCACTAGTAAACCATATATTATGTAAATATACTGTATACAATCGGCTTCTTCGTTTCCAGATCGGTCTGTTTTGACAATACTGATGTGCTGGGCACTCGTCCACTCCCAAAACATAAATTAACAACAATAAATTAAACTCTCTGCACTTCCCATTAGCATCGCCGCTATAAATACAAAAGTATCTAGAGGTGTTTAAAACAAACAGAAAGTAGTGCTGTCAAACGATGAATCGCATCCAAAATAAACATTTTTATTTACATAATATATGCATGTGTACTGTATATAAATACACACACAGTATATATTTAATATATAAACATTTTTCTTAAATATATACATGCATGCGTGTGTATTTATACATACAAAAATGAAGAGTTCATTTGCAAAACAACTTAACAATTTTCAAAAATCATGTTTTTTCATTGTGCCTTCAGAATTAGCTTGATCAGAATTAGATTGGAATATTAATTGGAATATTACTTATTCCACTTAATCTCAACCAAACTGCACTTTATTGGGTAAAAAAAATAAGTAACAAATACAGCTAATTAACACAATCAAAACATGATAATAAAAAAAACTTAAAAAGTTACCTGTTTTTGCAAATAAACTCTTCAAATATACACAGTACACACACATATATTATGCAAACAAACACTTTTATTTTGCATGCGATTAATCGTTTGACAGCACTAACAGAAAGTTTTAAAAAGAAAAAAACAATAGTTCTCTCACAATAGCGGCAAGCTACCCTGCGGTGCCAAAATAATCCCGAAAACATAGAAGAGTCCCATGAGCAGGTTGAGCTTGGCAGTCTTTTGAGGGATCTTGGCGTAGCACTGGCAGCGGAACTGCCTCTCCAGAGGGAAGGCCATGGGCAGCGTGAGCAGCGGCAGAGCCATGCTGATGGTGTAGCGCGTGGCTAGGATGCAGAAGAGCAGGTAGGGCACGAACAGCAGCAGGTTGTAGATGACGTAGGAGAGCGTGGGCCCCACCAGGATGGCCAGCGTGACGATGCCCGCCTGCTTGTCCGAGTCCATGTCTCGCGTGTTGTTGCTGTGCAGGATGGCCTCGGTGTTGAGCGCCAGCGGCACGGCGTACACCAGCGGCAGCACCGACAGGTAACCCACCTGCACTGCGTGAGCGAACATGACCGCCAGGGGACCGAAGGTGATGAGGATGACCACGTCCCCCAGAGCCACGTACTTCAGTCCGATGCCTGCGGTTAAAGCGCAAGAACACATCAGGAAATAATGCTTGCGAACAAATGAAACTGACAATAAAGCAGACTTTGACTTTTGAAATGCCTGGAAATTAGGTGCGTTAGGAGAAAAGACATCAATAACACACAAAACCAGCAGAACCTCAATTCAGACTGGGCAATATACACTCAAACCAACATTTATTCAGACACCTTCAACATTTCTCACATTATCACAGTTTATTCTCTATAGTTTAGAAAATGGCAGGAACTCAGAGTTAAACTGTGTCAGAACAAATCAGATAACTTTGATAGAAAGGTATGTAATGAATTCGGTCGAATAGCTGTCAGCTGTTAAATTTAAGAACACAATTAGATCAAACCAATTTAGCTTCATTTTGTTCAGTCTGTGGAGTAAAAAGGTTGCATTAGCAATTAAAGAAAAAACTAAATTTAAACTAAATTTTAATTTTGCCTGCTTCACTACATTTACCTATGTTTGCTGTTAGCACAAGCAGACCGATTGTAAATTAAAATGCTACTATCTTCAACTCAGAAATGTAATGTTCCCTGCAAGGTTATGCAGAACGCAATAAGTTTCATATTCACAATTCCCATTTAGATGCATTTACACAGACTGGTTAATGCGGCTCAGAGTTGACATGAATGCATTTACACTGCTATACTGAAATACTAAATGATTTATAAAGAAAATTATATTTTTAAACCTGAAACCAAAAGTCCCTGTCCAAGACCACAAGTGTGTGTAGAGCATTTGATTATCTGCTGGAACACTTGGAAAAGGTTTTTTTTTTTTTTTACAGATATTTATTTACACGTTTTGATTTTCAATACTTTGCACTTTAAAATCATAGTAGTCCCTATGTAATAGACAACACGTTTTAATTGAGCTGCTTGAAAAAAGCAGTTGCAAACATTTTACAAAATACTAATTTGTGTACCTAAAAAAACACTTTGTTTTACTACCAAACAATATGCAGTATCCAATTAATTTAATTGACACTCGATTTTATTCGGAATCATGCAATTTCAGTGCACATGAACTCAATGATAAGATACAATTAGCCTCTCTCTCAGAGATGGTGTGGATTTAGTGTGCGTTAAGAGCACTGAGCTTTGTGATTTATCAGATCTGGGACAGTCTTGCATATTTTTATGAAATATATATTTTGTAAAGTGCATGATCACTGCTGTATTGTACACACACTCTGAACTGGACAGGAGCAGGAAGATAGAATTGTGATTCATATGTGAATCCATTTCATTCCTAACACACAACATGTTTCTTAATTTTATATCGTCAGCAAAATTAAAGTGACTATATTGCCCAGCCCTATACGACAGCGTTTTAGTGCCACATTAAAAAACAAAAATTAGAAAATCTAAAATTCCGAGAATAAAGTCAAAATTATGAGAATTAAATTGTAGAAATTAAAGCTATAATATTTTGAGAGTATAGCCTATAATGCACATGCAAATGGCCCAGATTGGGAGGAAGTTGCCAGGCCGCCGGAATTTATTTGAATATATATGGGATTATTAGCAGAAATCATACCATGCGTCATATACTCGCAGGGACAGTATGCCTGGAAATAATATTTCACTATGATTGCGTTCATTATTTGTAGTGCGCCAGTCACCCAATAATAGCTATAAGCTTTGTGCTTTTGGTACTTTTAATATAAAACAGTCTTAGCTTTCAAAAAAATCTGTCAGTTTTAAAGCGAAATTCAAACAATGTGTCTTACAATAATGTGTTTTTCAAGCTCTTTAATGTGGTGTGACAGATCACTATATTCATGTGAATTAATGCATTAAATTATGCTGTTTTCGTTTTGAAAATTCCACCACCTACTCCGCAAAAATGTCTGCGGCGTCCAACCTTTCATTCCTCACATGTATTTAATTAAAAACAACAATAAAACGTTCAAAGGTTGGAGTGGGCTCAAGCTTATTGTTGTCTTTTCTAAGGTATATAACGTTTATTCATGGTATAATACAGTAAATGATTGGAAATAATATTTCACTTCAAATCCATTCATCATTTGTAGCGTGCCAGCCACCCAGAAATTGCAATAATTTTGTGCTTTGCTGCTTTTAATATAACACAGCTCAGCTTACAAATTCTTTTATCATGAAATACAAATTATAAATTGTAGAATGATAGCATGATAAATAAAGTTATAGCATGATATAAACCTGATGGAACATCAGAAGGCATGGAAAAAAAAAACAGTATAGCCTAATTTAATGAAACATGTCTCATTAATCATAAAGATGATTGATTCACATGCCGCTTAAACAAATGTGGCGTGACAGATTGCTGTATTCGCCTCAAAGCGTGTGAAAAACACATTACTGTAAGACATATTGTTTGTATTTGTCTTTAAAACTGACAGAATTTGAAAGCCGAGACGTTGGAATTTGTCCCGGTGCTCCCAATCCAGGCCATTTGCAGTACAGGCTATACTCTCAAAGTATCATAACTTGGTAACACTTCATTTTCATAGTCCACTTTAGACATTCTGACAGTGAGTAACTTTGCAGCTACATGTCAACTAGCAGTCATTAGAGTATTAGTAGACTGTCTGCTTAATAACTTCTAACAATTTATTTTGATGGGTCCACAACATACTGACTATAAGAAACTTTGGAAGTATATCTCAACTTAGGCCATGTTCACTCCGTCAGTTTTTGGGATTGACAACCGCATTTTCTTTACAGCCGCTTACAGTTGTGTTTATAGTCTGTATGAACGTGCGACGGGAGTCAAGCCCGTAGTCCTCACCAGTAACCATAGCGACAGTGACCAAAGTCAAATCAAAGATGGCGAGGTCCATAAAACCGAAAGTCTTATCACTTTCTGACACGACAAGTGTCCAATCGAGCCGCGAGTTATTTCGTCAAATCTCCATTTACCGACAGAAGCTTTTAAATGTGGGTGGAGAGCAGAGCATTTGAATCGCGCTCAGATCACAAAACTGACACGCAGCTCATTTCTCCGTCACTGTAAGTTAGCGAAAACACACATGAAAACACGTAACACATGGTAGATGCGCGTTTCTGCGGCAGAGCAGCTCTCGTGCACTGTATGACGTGACAGACAACCAGTCGTCCAGTCCTGTTCCGTTCAGTCCTGAAAATGTACAGGTGTGAGTTCGGTTTCAGAATGCGGAGTCACGCTCGTAAATAACCGTACTGTGTGTGAACGTAACCGTATTAAGGACTCAAATACAGGACTGACAACCATATTCTGCTGCTGTGTGAACGTGGCCTATTCTACTAACCCTAAACCTACCCGAACAGTCTACTCAGAGTTAGTAGACATGTAGTTGCAAAGTTACTTATAGTTCATGTCTAAAGTGGACTATCAAAATAAAGCGTAACCAATAACTTTAATGTTGTAAATGACTTAAAGGGATAGTTCACCCAAAAATGAAAATTCTGTCATTAATTACTCACCCTCATGTCGTTCCAAACCTTCGTTCATCTTCAGAACACAAATTAAGATATTTTTGATGAAATCCGAGCTCTCAGACCCTCCACAGACAGCAAGGATCCTCACACGATCAACGCACAGAAGCGTAGCAAGGACATCGTTAAAATAGTCCATGTGACATCAGTGCTTCAACCAAATTTTCATTTTGGTGTGAACTAACCCTTTAATTCTTATCATTTTGACTTTATTCTCAGATTTATTGCAACATAATACATGGTGTATCTTTTTATACAACAATGTTCATGAATATGTATGGTCCCTATTAAATAAACCAATAAATTAAAAAAAAATAATAATCTTGTAACCTTAGATTTTTTTTTTTAAATGTGGCACTAAAACGCCGTCGTACTAACCTCAACGAATGCATGAAAACCAATCAGTGTATTCACCTCCAGTGTATAAAAAAGAGCTCGACAGTCCTCCGAAATAAATGAGAGCTAGATGCTCTAGTTTGAGGGTGGACAGGAAGTACAGCAGAGTGGCACAGAGACATCCTGCCGAGTACAGCGCCGCTCCGAACATCACCACGTCCTGCGGCTTCAGGATCTGATCCACCAAAGTCCTGTCGTCGCTCTTCTTATGATCGATTCCCTTCGAGAAGTCATAGTAGGTGTTCACCAAGTTCCCCGCCCCGTGGACCACCAAAACGGCCACGGCACACACCAGGAGGATGAGCAGGTCCACCGAGCCCTCCAGCTTATAGGCCAGAGCGCTGCCCAGAGCCACGGGGATGAGGGAGGCGCTGAAGCTCCACGGCCTCAGGGCTAACACGTACGCCGCGCATTTGCCCTGAACGTCCAGCGCCATCCGGGCCACGCGGGACAGATGACTGCCGCGCTTCTGCTCCACTCCTGACGGCTTCGTCCCATTCAGTCCGTTAGAGCCAGAGAGCAAGCCGGTCTCCCCGCCGGTCTGCTTTAGGCTGGAGGTCATAGTCAGCTCAATCCACGAGCGCTTCAGAGAGATCAGAGGACGCAGCTGTCCAATCACACACACACACACACACACACAAAACATCATGAGAACAGCAACCTTGACACCAGCAGCAGAAGAGCTAAAGCCATTTCCAGGCTTCTAAGAAGCAAAGTTGTCATACTTGTGTAATCTTCTATATAGCGCATTAGTGCGGACCACTTTATCAGCAACTTTCTCATTCCCATTCATTTTTCCCATAGGGATTTAAAATAAAATGTCTTTGTAAGGCAAGGCAAGTTTATTTATATAGCACATTTCATGCACAATGGTAATTCAAAGTGCGTATTTAGGCCACGCCCACACCGGGGGGAAACAATCCAACGCTCTCCATTGACTTTGTATTGAGGGAAGCTGCCTCCTTGTCATTTCTGACTTATAACAAAAAACAGAACAATGTCTAAAAGCTGCTGTGTGACGAGGTGTGCAGTAAACAAGCTAAAAACCCAGAACTACGTTTTTATAAGCTGTCGACACAAAAAACAAGCGTTTAAGGAGACAAATAGTTGTAAATGTCGGGGTATGTCAAGTTTGGCCATTCAGTTGGATCATTTCTCAAACAAAAGGAAGGTAAGGAAAAGGGGCACTGACCAATAAAATTTAGTTTCTCAATACATCTCCTCTCAGGTTCACATCGGGTGGTGAAATAATCCTTTGACACGGTAAAAATTTTTAACTAGGTCTCAACTCCGAAATTATTTAAAGGAGACATATTATGCCCCTTTTACAATATGTACTAAGTCTCTGGTGTCCCCAGAATGTGTCTGTGAAGTTTCTGCTCAAAATACCTCTTTAAATGCAAATGAGCTGCTGCTCCCCGCCTCCTTTTACGATGTCCGAGAGAGCTCAACATGCTGCGACTTCAGCAAACACATGCAAATAGAAAAAACACCTGCAAATCAAGAAAACCACTTCATCAATTTGACAACGCATGTGCTGCAAATGCTCACAACACAAACAAATAAAGAATTTTTTTGCAGTGCGTTTCTTTATTTGTTTGTGTTGTGAGCATTTGCAGCGTGTGCTTTGTCAAATTGATGAAGTGTTTTTTCTATTTGCAGTGCGTTGAGCTCTCTCGGCCACCGTACCCTTTTCCAGAATAGAGCTGCGCCATTACAGCTCGTACCTGCTAAAAAACATCTGTTTTGGTTCTGATTATCCTGTATATGGTGCTGAAATCATGCGTTTTAAACCATATTAGTTTAAACTACTGATATAGGGTTTTCTGAGCGCACACATCTGAAGCACACGCACAGAAAGCGGCTGTCACACGGGATGTGAGTACTAACTAAGCTCTCATTCACACACAAGTTTACGTTAAAAACACAGGAGTTACAAAAACACAGTTGGTTATGTGTGTCAAGGTGAACAGCTGGGGAAGTGTTTATCACATGTTTATTTTAGATCTGTGTGGCAGCAGCAATATACAGTCAATAAATCAATAAATCCACTGCGGTCTCGTCTCCTCTGAGGCTGGGACTCTAATGGCTGGTTTCCACTGAGCGGTACGGGTCAGTACAGTACAGTACGGTTCGGGACCGAACACCCTGATCAGGCTTGCGTTTCCACCGCCAACAGTACCCTTACTTGATAGATGTGGTGTATGCGGGAAAATAGCGATCGACGATAAAACGTGACAATAAGCACAACTCTACCTCTTTTTGTTAAATGTCAGTTTTAATGAACAAGTCATTTATAAAAGTATAAGTACAAAGTATAAGAGGCTTATATTAGAAGAAATAAAGACAAAAGCAAACAATTCAGTCAAACGTATGCTACAAGGTCAGCGCTGTACTACGGTAAAGTTCAAAATAAATATATAAAGTTATAAACTTTGTGCTCAGCCAAAACGATATGACCAGGAATAAATAATGGATCCATGAGAGCACGAATGCCTGTTAAATATACCCAAAGCGAATTGTATCATGTTTAATCACTACAGACACATCAGAGCCAGCGGCAGATGTCAGAAGGACTAGCCGAGCGAAGGCTGCTGGAGGCGGATACATGAGCGCTGACCGCCCGCTGACCGCCTGGAGCTCTGAAATCAGCATCGCAAACTTACCAAATAGGCGCTATCTTTATAAATAAACCACAGATTTGAGTTTTAAACAACTACATTCTCGCCTGAAAAACTCTTAAAACTACATTTCATGACACAATAACAGTAATATTTTGAAAATTAAGCTATTGTCTGTGTGAAACTATAAAATTATAAAATACACATATATTTTTTTTGTGTTTGCGCACTCTGATTATAATTAATCACTCTTATATAATTATAAGCCCAGCACTCACGGACAGCAGAGTGGAACGAGTGAAGGAGAAGCTTTATCCCTTTGTATCACGCAAAAGTGACGATTCTAGTCAACCAATCAGCGTTCTGCAGTGAGTTTAGCTCCACCCTTTTGGTACCCTTTGCTGTGCTAGGTACCCCAACGGAAGGGTACCAGAAAAATGGTGCGGTACGGTTTGCTATTTTGGTACCATTCACAACTTCCGACAATGGAAATGGACATAATTGCATACTGTACCGAGCTGCTCAGTGGAAACGAGCCATAAACAGTGTTTTGTGTTCGTCAGCGCAGCCAAAGGCAGAACAGTTAGCATGTTTTGCTCAAACTTTCCCCGTGGCATTAGAACTGGTATACCGGTGTCACTTGCAAAATCAAAATGACAGCACCAGATTAAGGGGCGGTAATATTATAATGAGATCCCTTTGCAACGTCACAAGTGGAGCGAAATCAGACGCGCTCGTTTTTTCAGAGGCTTGCAGAAACAAAGCTACTGGGTTCATCTTTTTCATATCGTAAGACTAAACCCACGAAAAGTGGCCAAAAGTGATGCGTGAAGGTTTTTTTTTTTTAAATGACCCCACAATTCACTTAAAACTGGTCACTTAATGTTGCTAGACGGCATCATAAAGGCGAGTTGACTGATCTATTTAAATATAAACATAGATCAGTGGGAGAGTCTGGGAATATAGATATGGATTTTGTTGCTATAGGCTTTTGAAAAATGTCTCTAAAGGGATGAGGAAGTCACTAAATTGGCAACATTGGCACATTGACTACAAGATAAGTTATTAATATTTCATTGGTCCTCTTGCATGTGTTCATAATTTTTGGAACAAAGAAATTATGACCGCACAATTTGGCATGTCTCATTGCATTATCATCACAAATCAAATTAATACGGGCCCTGATCTCTTCTGGAAGCTGGTTCCAACTGCGGGCAGCATAACAGCTAAAAGCGGACTCCCCTTGTAAAAGTGTTATAAGCCATGAACCAAACCAACCAGCTACGAGGAGAACCAGCATTCAACATTACTGACTTTGGTTTGAAGAAAAACAATGGAGTAAAGTTTTTTTGGGGGTCATTCAATGCCAGGGTAACAGAACACAAAGTATAGCATGATCTAAAATAACGAAAAGATAAAAACTTTGATTTACAATATTAATAACGGTGTAAACTAACACTAGCTTCTCTATTCTTTTTGTATTCTATTTCTTTGTTATCTTTTTATTTAGTATACAATTAACAAATTAACAGAGACATCTAACACTAGCTTGCTCTATTCTTTGTTTTCTTTTTATTTATTATATAATTGCTACGTGTACTGTGTTAAGCTAACTGAGACTTGTTACAGCACTTGCACATCATTGCTCTTTTGTTGATTCTGTGCAGCAGTAATGCGAGAGTCACGAGGTAACTGCAGGTGTGAGCTCACCTGTTGATCATCATCATCATCATCATCACATGATCAGCTGCTCTCTCTAGAAGTTACTCATCTGTCACACACGCACGCGTTCAGATCGACACAATAAGCGTTTCTCTCTCATGTGTTTCCTCACTGATGATGATGGCCAGGCTGCTACAGGCTAAAGCTAATGCTAGTGAGAGAGATTACCAGAGATTATCAAAGCGTCTGCGGGGATCGTACCTGCTCCGCACTCGCTTCACCAGAGTTACTCCAGGAGCCGCTCACGCATCACAGAAATCCCCGCGGGGTCAGTCGACACGATATTTACACGACATTAGCGACATTTACTGACACGCATCGCCATTTCCGTCCAGCACCGCAGAGCGCACCCGCGAGAACGGCCCGAGCGGAAACACGCGCAGCGACCTCGTTCCGCCCCCCGAGAAACCGCTCTCAGTTATTTAGATTATCCATCCACTTAATCACAAACATGCTCAATTTAATAATAGTAGTTCCCCCAATTGTTCTTTTTGTCTTCAGTCTGAAGAATCATTTATTTTGGGACTGTGCTTATTGTAAAGTATTCTGGGTTGACTTTTCCTATTTTGTTAAGAAAATATTTATATTCAAACTTTCGTATAACCCCAAAAATTGTGAATCTAGACCCTTCTCGCTTTAAATTTATTATTAATTTGTTGCTATTTCTTGCCACGTTTTATGTTCTTAAATGTAAATTTTCAAAGAAAATGCCTTTCTTTTTTATTTTCAGGAATATTTCTATGTAAACATTTTAAGAAATTCTAATAATTCTATCGCATTCAAGGCTCTTTCATGGCGTGATTCTTATAAGCAAACCTAGTATAATGTATGTAACCCTCACTGTCTTTTGTAATTGTTTTTCTAATAATAAAAAACAAACTTCTCTCAGTTGGAACAGAGATAGGATAATCAAAATATTTCTATACCAACGATGGGGCGTTGTGTTAAGAAGGTAAAGGAAGGAACGTAGAAGGCAATTAATACATTAATGAATAGAATACATTCTCTTTATAAAACTATGTTTTTCAAGAAAAAAGCCTAAAAGTAAATCTGAGGTTGTAATCAGGTATTGGAACAAGTTTCATAAATCTAGTTTCTGGATGTATGGAGTCTGAGGTCTACAATAAAAGTTGGATTACATGCTCAAAATATAGCAGACAGAGAAATAAATTCATGCAAAAATGAAAATGTTGTCATCTTTTGCTCACGTTCATGTTGTTTGAAATCTGTATGAGTTTCTTTATTCTGCTGAACATAAAAGATGATGTTTTGAAGAAGTAGCCATTCACTTTCATAGTACCTTTATTCCCATACTATGGGAGTCAGTGTCAAATGAAGGAGAATAAATGATGACAAAATGTTTATTTTGGATGAACTATCCCTTTAATATACTCCGATCGTCGACTGGGACTGATTTGGAGGGTAATCAGATCTCTATAAAGAGAATAGAGCTATAATAAGATCTATAATAGTCGAGCGACAGCATCACTGAAACACAGGTTGAAAGTACAATCCCAGGCTTTCAGGATGAGCTGCTGCTTTTAGACGGAATGTGAAATATCTTTGGAAATCAGGTGAGGATCAACTAAAGGACACCAGAACGACGAATGTTCGTGAGAACTACTAGTTTGTGAACAAAAGAATGAGAATTTCTCATTTCGAAACTGGTCTGATAGCTAGTGTCAATATCAGCTTTAGCTCCATGATGCAATAAATCAGTCTGCATTTGCTGGGAAAAATAAATGATCGTCATCTTTTAATGTATCTGATGGCTACATATCCTCCTTAATAAAGAGCTTTGCCATGTTTATTCAGCATTCCTTCGGTGGGTGGACGAGCTTCGTCTGCTGAATGCGGTTATTTGCTCAGACGCTTCATCTAGCTTTACAAACTCAAGACAGAAACCCTTCAGGCCTTGTTTAACAAGGATTAAAGGTCTTCTTTTTGGCTCATGCGGAGGATAGGAGAAATGAAGCAGTGAGATAGCAAATAAGGCTTTGAATCAGACTTTAAACATTTATATTGTGCAGCATAGAAACTGTCGAACATGTTCTTCTACATGTGAAAGTTCACAGATCTCAGCTCACAGATAAGGTTAAGGCCATATCTGTAGGAATAAAGAGGTTACCTTTACAGAACTGTAAGTGACCACAGCTTTATTTGATGAAAGAAATCAAGTTTGATTAAGATTTTTTCCTTCTTCATCAGCGCTTCATACTCCATCCCAGGAGGTGGCAGAAATGCACCACAGCTGCTTTGCAAACATCAATAGAAGAAGACGTTTCTCTGAGTCCAGTAGACAAAGGCAGAAACTCCACTGACAGTCAAAATGATGAATCCTGAGGTTTCATCACCCCAGCCTCACTCAGGTTTTTCAGTGATAATGCAGGGATGTGTAGATATAATGCAGGAGAGCTGCGTGAATAAAGAAAGTCCCTGTATGACCTTGTTTCTTCTGAGAATGGAGGTCAATGGTAAAGTCCATGTCTTTTATGTTCCTGTAAATAACTGAGAGTTCATGCAGATTTGAAGTGATTCATTTTTGAAGCACTACTTTGCATTTAAACATAATTCATTTGAGCATTTTTTTTTTCAGTCAGTTATGTTCTAAATTTTGTCCAGTTGTGTTTACATTAAATATAAATAAGTGTTTGTGTGTGAAATATCTCAGATCATATTAATTAATAAAGGGAAGAAAATTTAGATTTTTGTATTGTTAAACCTACACAACAGAAATGATGACATTAAACTATAAAATGATTATAATTCGGTCGTAATTAAAAAGGTTTTTGTAATTAATAGTTTAACATATTTATATACATTTTAAGGAGCAAAATAATAAACAAAAAATAACATGTGAAAGCTTGTATCAGTTTGTGTGAACAGTAGACAGGCATATCATTTCAATACAGAGCTGTTTCTCTTCAGATGTCTTAACAGATGTCAAACTAGTCATACAGCTACCCGATGGGCCTGCTTTCGTCACCCACATTACTGGCTGTTTATAGATTTAAAGAAAATCATTATAATTATTATCATTTTAATAATATTAATGATAGAGCCGTAAATGATAACCCGAGCTGAAATGAAGAGATTTGTGGTTTAGTGCCCTTTCATGACACTGTCCATCTCTCTCGTGTTAAAGGGCCTCTGTATTAGTGTCACGTGTGTTTGGCTGTTTTTCCAGGTTATGAGTCATTTATTGTTCTGTTTCAATCATGTGAGTTTTTCTGCTCATTCTCCATATTTATGACAATCGTCTGGGGAGAGTGAATATAAAAACACATGAACAACGATACCGAGAAAACTTTGATCTTTGGATTTGATCAAGCCAGCATAGACCTGAGCACATTTAACATTCATGGACGTGCACATCTACTCCACAGTTCATCATGCTGACAGAGCTCACCTGTACAGGGATTTCTGATTAATTGTTTTTGTGTTTCACCAGCATTACTTTGCCCCACTGATGGTCATAAACATAGTTATCGTCACTGAAACAGATGGAGATAAGCAAGCAGTTTGGCTAATGTACAAGTTTAAAACGTTCCTGTATAGGGTCTGGTGTTGTTGCCTAAGTTAATTTTGCATAACTATAGAATATATGTATATAAGTTGTATATATAAGTTGTATAATATATATATATACAGTGGGGCAAAAAAGTATTTAGTCAGCCACCAATTGTGCAAGTTCTCCCACTTAAAAAGATGAGAGAGGCCTGTAATTTTCATCATAGGTATACCTCAACTATGAGAGACAAAATGAGAAAAAAAAAATCCAGAAAATCACATTGTAGGATTTTTAAAGCATTAATTGGTAAATTCCTCGGTAAAATAAGTATTTGGTCACCTACAAATAAGCAAGATTTCTGGCTCTCACAGACCTGTAACTTCTTCTTTAAGAGGCTCCTCTGTCCTCCACTCGTTACCTGTATTAATGGCATCTGTTTGAACTCGTTATCAGTATAAAAGACACCTGTCCACAACCTCAAACAGTCCAACTCCAAACTCCACCATGGCCAAGACCAAAGAGCTGTCAAAGGACACCAGAAACAAAATTGTAGACCTGCACCAGGCTGGGAAGACTGAATCTGCAATAGGTAAGCAGCTTGGTGTGAAGAAATCAACTGTGGGAGCAATTATTAGAAAATGGAAGACATACAAGACCACTGATAATCTCCTCGATCTGGGGCTCCACGAAGATCTCACCCGTGGGGTCAAAATGATCACAAGAACTGTGAGCAAAAATCCCAGAACCACACGGGGACCTAGTGAATGACCTGCAGAGAGCTGGGACCAAAGTAACAAAGGCTACCATCAGTAACACACTGCGCCGCCAGGGACTCAAATCCTGCAGTGCCAGACGTGTCCCCTGCTTAAGCCAGTACATGTCCGGCCCGTCTGAAGTTTGCTAGAGAGCATTTGGATGATCCAGAAGAGGATTGGGAGAATGTCATATGGTCAGATGAAACCAAAATAGAACTTTTGGTAAAAACTCAACTTGTCGTGTTTGGAGGAGAAAGAATGCTGAGTTGCATCCAAAGAACACCATACCTACTGTGAAGCATGGGGTGGAAACATCATGCTTTGGGGCTGTTTTTCTGCAAAGGGACCAGGACGACTGATCCGTAAACGAAAGAATGAATGGGGCCATGTATCGTGAGATTTTGAGTGAAAACCTCCTTCCATCAGCAAGGGCATTGAAGATGAAACGTGGCTGGGTCTTTCAGCATGACAATGATCCCAAACACACCGCCCGGGCAACGAAGGAGTGGCTTCGTAAGAAGCATTTCAAGGTCCTGGAGTGGCCGAGCCAGTCTCCAGATCTCAACCCCATCGAAAATCTTTGGAGTCCGTGTTGCCCAGCGACAGCCCCAAAACATTACTGCTCTCGAGGAGATCTGCATGGAGGAATGGGCCAAAATACCAGCAACAGTGTGTGAAAACCTTGTGAAGACTTACAGAACACGTTTGACCTCTGTCATTGCCAACAAAGGGTATATAACAAAGTATTGAGATGAAATTTTGTTATTGACCAAATACTTATTTTCCACCATAATTTGCAAATAAATTCTTTAAAAATCCTACAATGTGATTTTCTGGATTTTTTTCTCATTTTGTCTCTCATAGTTGAGGTATACCTATGATGAAAATTACAGGCCTCTCTCATCTTTTTAAGTGGGAGAACTTGCACAATTGGTGGCTGACTAAATACTTTTTGCCCCACTGTGTGTGTGTATATATATAAGTATGTATATATAAGTTGTATATATAAGTTGTATAATATATATATATACAGTGGGGCAAAAAGTATTTAGTCAGCCACCAATTGTGCAAGTTCTCCCACTTAAAAAGATGAGAGGCCTGTAATTTTCATCATAGGTATACCTCAACTATGAGAGACAAAATGAGAAAAAAATCCAGAAAATCACATTGTAGGATTTTTAAAGCATTAATTGGTAAATTCCTCGGTAAAATAAGTATTTGGTCACCTACAAACAAGCAAGATTTCTGGCTCTCACAGACCTGTAACTTCTTCTTTAAGAGGCTCCTCTGTCCTCCACTCGTTACCTGTATTAATGGCATCTGTTTGAACTCGTTATCAGTATAAAAGACACCTGTCCACAACCTCAAACAGTCCAACTCCAAACTCCAGCATGGCCAAGACCAAAGAGCTGTCAAAGGACACCAGAAACAAAATTGTAGACCTGCACCAGGCTGGGAAGACTGAATCTGCAATAGGTAAGCAGCTTGGTGTGAAGAAATCAACTGTGGGAGCAATTATTAGAAAATGGAAGACATACAAGACCACTGATAATCTCCCTCGATCTGGGGCTCCACGCAAGATCTCACCCCGTGGAGTCAAAATGATCACAAGAACTGTGAGCAAAAATCCCAGAACCACACGGGGACCTAGTGAATGACCTGCAGAGAGCTGGGACCAAAGTAACAAAGGCTACCATCAGTAACACACTGCGCCGCCAGGGACTCAAATCCTGCAGTGCCAGGCGTGTCCCCTGCTTAAGCAGTACATGTCCGGCCCGTCTGAAGTTTGCTAGAGAGCATTTGGATGATCCAGAAGAGGATTGGGAGAATGTCATATGGTCAGATGAAACCAAAATAGAACTTTTGGTAAAAACTCAACTTGTCGTGTTTGGAGGAGAAAGAATGCTGAGTTGCATCCAAAGAACACCATACCTACTGTGAAGCATGGGGTGGAAACATCATGCTTTGGGGCTGTTTTTCTGCAAAGGGACCAGGGCGACTGATCCGTGTAAGCGAAAGAATGAATGGGGCCATGTATCGTGAGATTTTGAGTGAAAACCTCCTTCCATCAGCAAGGGCATTGAAGATGAAACGTGGCTGGGTCTTTCAGCATGACAATGATCCCAAACACACTGCCCAGGCAACGAAGGAGTGGCTTCGTAAGAAGCATTTCAAGGTCCTGGAGTGGCCGAGCCAGTCTCCAGATCTCAACCCCATCGAAAATCTTTGGAGTCCGTGTTGCCCAGCGACAGCCCCAAAACATTACTGCTCTAGAGGAGATCTGCATGGAGGAATGGGCCAAAATACCAGCAACAGTGTGTGAAAACCTTGTGAAGACTTACAGAACACGTTTGACCTCTGTCATTGCCAACAAAGGGTATATAACAAAGTATTGAGATGAAATTTTGTTATTGACAAATACTTATTTTCCACCATAATTTGCAAATAAATTCTTTAAAAATCCTACAATGTGATTTTCTGGATTTTTTTTCTCATTTTGTCTCTCATAGTTGAGGTATACCTATGATGAAAATTACAGGCCTCTCTCATCTTTTTAAGTGGGAGAACTTGCACAATTGGTGGCTGACTAAATACTTTTTTGCCCCACTGTGTGTGTGTATATATATAAGTATGTATATATAAGTTTTTTTTTAGTCACTCTATTTGGTGCTTATCAAATATATCTTATAAATACTCATTGCACATATTGTATTTTCTAAAATGCTCACCATCATTAATGCTTCTCTTTTGACAGATAAAGTAATTTTCAGAAAATTAAATGCACAGGAGACTGATATCTGATTCAACAGTTCCACGAAGAACCTTTAACGTCCATGGAACCATTGCACTGGACAAAAGGTTCATTATAGTGGAAATGTTTCTTCAGATTATTAAAATATTCCTCTCGCCAGAGCTGGGTAGATTACATACAAATTGTAATCCGTTACTGATTCCAGATTATATGATAAAAATTGTAGTCAGTAACGTAATCCATTACATTACACAATTTAGGTAATATAATCAGATTACTTTTAGATTACTTTTGATTTAACTTGTTTATAACATTGATTTAAATAGCATTATCTAGTACCATAATGATGTAAAAAAGAGTAAGAAATCTTGTTCCATTCATTGTAATTTACAACATGAAGTGCATTAAACATTATATTACATCAAGGTTTCCCAAACTAGGGTTCATAAAGGAACTGCAGGGGGCTGTGAGGTTAAAGAAAAGCTGACAATTAATTAAATCATAAAATATTAAAATGAAAATAAATAATTTTAAAACAAACTTTTCGAGGAAAGTCTCTTCACTCTGGCGGCCATATTTGCAATGCCTCCGGGCAGCTCGTACAAGACCGATCTTAATGAATCCTGAAATCTCAAAAACTGCTCACTGAACTCACAGTTAAATTGCATATGTCAAATCAGCAACAAAAATCTGAAAAGAATTGCCCCATGAATGTTGTTTCTTATGCTAAATAGCGTTTAAAAAGCTTATTTTTCAGGCTAGATGCGGAGTCATAACGTGCTTATACAGCGCATGTGCATTGACTCTAGTCAGGTTTCTATGGGAAATAAGGCTCTTTCTTTTAGAAGGTGGGACTATTCCTCCACATTGCGCGTTACAGTTTCTCCCATTCATAAGAATAGGAGTAAATAAAACACTTACTAAAAAAGATGAAATATTTTTATTTACCTGCATGACATGTGATCATTAATCAAAATCAAAGAAACCGTGAACATGCAAATGTAATACTTAATTATTGAAATATTTATTTTAAAATCTCAGAAGTACTTAAAGCAAATATATTTGGTGAATAAGGTTTAGATGACAAAAAGTTTTGGAATGCCTGCATTATTACATGTAACTAAGAAATAACGTGAATATGTGCATTTTAGTTAGTTATAATTAATAAACCTACAGAGAAATAATTCAAATAAAAATGAATGTGTTCATCAGTAGTTGATGCAATGTTGAAACCCTTCTTAAACCTGAAATGATTTTTGTAAATCCAGTGTTCAAATGCTGTCGCCACCCGACTAATGACTGATCTTTGTGTGAATGTCCACAAAACTGGACTATATACTGTATATACATATATAATACCTATGTATATAATCGCTAGGCTATTTTAGAAAGGAAAATTTAAAAGATGAAAAAGAGAAATTAGGGAGAATCAATGATTTATGAATAATTTATAGCTATTGTGTGAATAATATGTAATCATGTAATCCATAAAAAAGTAACTGTAGTCTGATTACGAGTATTTTAAAATGTAGTTTACTCTAAATACAAGCACTTAATTTTTGGCATCTGATTACGTAATCCAGATTACATGTAATCAGTTACTACCAGCTCTGGCTCTCGCTAAGAATAAAACGGTTATTTTAAGGTTGTTTTATGCTTATTTAACCTTTCTGGTGGCTCAGGGTTCATGTGACCCGATTCGTTCAAATACATCGTGTATAAATGTTAAAAGTCCAATTTACACAAAGTTTTAAAAAACAACAACTTTGGTTCAAATGAACCAATGCGGTCAATGCAGAGCTCCGCATTTTGTAGTATATTCAGTGTTGGGCTGTAACGGAATGTAACGGAATTACATAATTTAATTAGAGTTACAGTTCCTTAGAAAAATGTGTAATTAAATTACAGTTACTTAAAAAAATGTTAACGATTACAAAGGGGGTCACATCTGAATATTGTCACATACACCCATAAAGATTTGATTGATTTCTTTCATGAATTGCATGACTGCTCTTAAAATATGAGACGCCAGTGTTTCAGGAGTTTAGGACACATGCTTATTCGATAACTGTTTTATTTCCTATTTGGGTTTATGTATATTTATTATTTAAGATAAAAAAAAAATTCCCAAAGATTTGATTTCATAACAGTATCACAGCTACTAAACAATTTCGTATGGTTTTAAATCTGTATTTAACCTCAGAATGATCTCAAAGTAGTATTTTGCGGTGGCTGTGCTCAAATTATAATAATCTTATTTCAGTTGATGAAGGATTCTGGACGTCTGACAGTAGTCAGTGTTGAGCGTATTTACAGTTGAAAACATTAGATATTCAGAAAAGTAATCAAATGCAATCAGTTACATTACTTTAATAAAGTAATTGAAATAGTTACACTACTTCTTACATTTTAGATAGGGTAACTTGTAATCTGTAACCTATTACATTTCCAAAGTAACCTGGATGTTCAAAAAGGGATATTTGGGCTACTTTTGCAAGCATGATGCATTCAGGAGGCCGAATCAAAAGCAGATGTCTTTTGAAAGATGATTAATCCTCCAAAAATGACAATGAAACAGCAAGTGTGGTAAAAGCTGCATTGATTGCATTACAATGTGTGCTTCAGCTGAGCTGCAGTCTGGCGCACTGACCGCTCTCAGAGCTGCAGGAACCCAATGGCAAGCCCAGTCACCCGCGGGAAATGAATGCTGAGGAGGTCTGACACGTCTTTGCTAGGGGAAATCATTTGGACGGCGACGTCGCAAAGATGGTGCGTGAAGTTTATGGCAGTCTGCGGAAAGAAGAATACTTCGCAGCACTGCTTCTGCTCGCGGCGGCGGGGTTTGGGCTCTTGATGCATGAAGTCACGGCTTTGCCTGTCTGGAGACTTGAGGTATGCTATTAGATTTTCATCAGGACGATCATTTCAGAAGCGCTCTTTTTCCTTGCATAACTCTAGACACGCGTCAAAGCGGCTCAAAGGCGTCACGCAGGATCCATTGAAACCCTCGAGTTATAAAACTACACGTCTTAAGCGGTCGTCCCAAAAAAAGAAAGAAAGAAGCGCAGGGGAACGGGACAGAACGCAACGCAGGGGATCCGAGACGCGGCGAGCTGCTTTTAACTTGACGCGTCGGTCTTAAAACGCAGTGCTCGTGGCGAGACGCGACGCAGGGACGCGCGACGTCTTTCTGACAGCAGCAATGACATTCTTCTGCATTTCCATTCGTATGTGCACGCGTTTTGTGCTGGGCTTTCTTTTCTTTGTGTGTGTTTCTCTTCTACTTTTACACTCTGAAACTTTCGAGGATGCGCCTTTGGCAATTCCAAACAATGCATTTTGGTGTTTTGTGGCTTTTAGGCTTCTTCACTTTGACTGATCCATACTAGCGTAACGCTTACACAATATTTAAAATATACTGTTGATCTCCTTTCTCTTCCAAGAAACAGAACAACTCATTTTCCACTCACAGGCTTCTCCAAAGTCTTGTCCTATAAAACGCTCCCTAGATTGAGTGCATCCCCCCTCCCCCCTCCCCCCCTCTAATAGGCTACCACCTGCGAGGAGGACTGTAATGCCTGGAGAGAGCTTCCCATTCATCACTAGGCAGGGTGCTTGGAGGCACATGTAGTCCTGGAAGTATGGGCACTCCCAAATCATGAGCCGTGAACACCATGAAATAAAAACTACATGCATGTTGGAGATCTTACTGTGAACAATTCATCTGTGCATGTTTCACTTTTTTTAATGTTTTGACTTCAAAATGTTTCATATCTTAACTGGATGTTTAACCGACTACAACATCTCTCTGGTGACGTTTGCAGGACTTCTGCATTCATTTAGCGCACTTAATAGATGAGGATGAGTTTGTTTCTTCATCAAAATGGATTTGGAGAAATTTAGCATCACTTGCTCACCAGTTGATTATCTGCAGTGAACGGGTGCCGTCAGAATGAGAGTCTCGTGAAGCAAAAAGCTGCGAGTTTGTAAGAAACAAATCCATCAGTAGGTTTTTAACTTCAAACCGTTGCTTCTGCCTAAAATACCAGTTCATAACCCATAATAACGCTTCCTCCTACTTGTGGATTATTGTGATGTTTTCATCAGCTGTTTGGACTCTCATTCTGACGGCACCCATTCACTGCAGAGCATCCATTGCTGAGACACTGATGCAGAGACACATTTCTACAAACCTGATGAAGAAAGTTTTATTTTTGGGTGAACTGTTCCTTTAAACCTCACTTTTGAATGCCACGCCGCCATCTCAACATCCAATCAACAACTGATGCATAGAACCAAGTACCCACCTATTTTTCTTTTTCAATAATCACTCGGATGTACTGTAAGTGACTTTTCAAATGAAATTTTAGTGCTTGATATATTGTTTGCAAAAAAATATTTAACGGGAATAGCCTACACATCTACATTTGAATGGATGTCAAAACAGCTGTTAACTAACTAACTAACTAACCTAAAACAAACCCTAACCCATGAGCCAATCACGGTTTACAGCTGTGGCGTAAATAAATGTTACTGGTTACAAGGTTACAAATCCTTCTAAATGTCCTGTCCTGTTAAACTTTTTGTCACGGGACAGTGCTCTTCAAGTGACTTTATTAAGTCTAAATAGCCCAGATACAATCCAAGATAGATCTCACGGTCCTTTCAAGATGCAGTATTGGCACTTCTTGTGCATTACTGAATGTAGATGGAAGGTACTGAACCATATATGCTCCATCTGTAGTAGTTATATAATCTTTTGTCCATCCTTGGGGACAAGGCTGAAATATGTGTATTGGCAAGGATAGTATGACTTTACTTGTGTCGAGACAGTTTACCCATCCGTGTGTTACTGACCCCTCGACTGTCTCTAGGATTTTAACCCTTGCATTACATGTTGTCCAAGGTTTTTCAGTCTGACTGGTTTATGGAAGTGTTGACGGTTTCGTTTGGGATGTTTAGCTATTTGCTTTGGCATATTACTACACTACAAACATATCCAGTCCACATCTCAGACCTTTCTATTTCACAGAAGACTTTTTTGGATCTAGCAGTGTTACATAATTTACAGTCAGCATTGGCAGCTCATGACCGAGCGTTAAATCTACTCGTGGCCAACAGTTGAGAAAGCTGTCAGACGCAGTGAAAGAATAGATTAGAGTAGCTCTTTTGATTTGTATGAACAATATGAACATCCGTTTTGGAAAGTGTCTGATCATTCGGTCATCACAAAAGTAGCTGGGAAGATTTTTTTGAAGTGTGTCTTTGCCGTGGAGGGAGCATGACCATCGATTAGGCTCTGAAGTATCGCATTTTGGATTAGGAAAGGCTTTAACAATTAATTACAGCATTAAATAATGTTTTGTAGGTTGGGCTTGTCTGCAGCACGTCGCTCTCTTGTGTATCACGTGTTTGTTCGAACAGATCACTTGATTGATTGTTTGTGCTGAGGTCAGCCAGTCAAACATGGTTCCTCGTCCGTTAAAAGCACCTTGAACCGTGATTCTTGCGAGCCTGGAAGGAGCTGGAGACTGAATGTAGGCCACAGTGTCTTGTCAAAGTGGAAACAAAGAAAAGAGTCTTCGAGAGTACCAAACATATGAAGAGGAAAGCAGCCAAACCTCAAGACACTTGGATCAAGCTGCTACCTACAGATTTATCCATTTTCTGTTCCTGAACCTAACAACATGACATGGATATGATTAGTTGTATAGGCCTATATCCTGATATCCTGCATGTGGAGAAAATGACCTGCAATTCTAAAAAAACACAACGATCAGAGACTCTTTCCAGGTCATTGCCCAGGAAAAGGTTGCTTGGCAGCATTATCCCTGTATTCAGTGTATGCTAAATTACCTTTAATCCACTTTCTTCACATTCATCCTCATCTGGTTTACTTGCTACTTACTGCTTCAAACAAAAAGTGCTTGAATACTGTATGATTCAAAGATTTGATGCCATGTATTTTGCAAAGTTATCTGTATCCATCCTCTGATCCCACACCTGAGAACTGTCCTCAGGGTCATGCGGATCTTTTAAAAGTAATGCCTTACAACAATGCATTACTCCATAAAAAAGGAACTAACTACGTTACGTAGTTACTTTTTATGGCAAGTAATGCATTACGTTACTTTTGCATTACTTTTTGTCACCTGGGCTGGGCTTGCTTTTTTATGTTTTAAAAACAAAAAACCCAAAAGTTATATTTTTTGACAACTCGAAAGGCCCTTTCACACCAAAAGTGAGATGAATAAACCTTAGGCTGAAGGACGTGCCTCTGTCTCTGCACTTACTCCCAGTTTCTCCACACAGAGACAGGAGAGCTGTCAGTGAATAAATGGGAAAACAAAGTAACTGGCATTACTTATTTGAAAAAGTAACTCTGATATTTTGCTGTAAATCTAAAAGCAATGCGTTTCTTTACTTGTTACTTTAAAAAAGTAATCTGATTATGTAACTTGTGTTACTTGTAATGCGTTACCCCCAACACTGATCATTAGAGACCATTTATAGGAAAAATGGGTAACACTTTAGAATAATGGTCCGTTGTTAACAAGTAACTATGCAGGAACTACTAGTGATCTGGACCATTATTTTAAAGTGAAAAACACCTTAAACACTCAGTAATTACTAAGTAATTTAATAAGTTATTTAACATATTTAAATCTGACACACAATGTGTGAGGCACTAGTGATATTTTACCAGACACTGTAATCTGGAATATGCTGTTTTGTGCTTAACACAATATAAATGCAGTCCATGCTTCATTAAGGATGAGAATTGCTTTTGTCAAGAGAACATTATTATTTATATTCAAGAAAAGTCCTCCCAGCCTACTGTCACTAAAGGTAGGTCTTTTGGAGTCGGAGGCGTACTGAACTGACACAAACTACAGCTCATTATTGTTAACTAATTCAATCACTTCCTAATTATTAACATTTTTAAATGAATTATTTTTATTATTATTCTCTGTTTTTGACTGAAATAAGCACAGTACATCCATCCTTTGGTAAGAGTAGAAGTCACAACTGTAGCTGATTTATTTGGGGGAAATCATATTCATAAATTAGTTTCCACAAAGAACCCAATTGTTCACTTTTAAGACGTTACTGTTGTGATTAGTAATTAATTGGTTATTCTTTATTAATTGGTCATAGTTCACAAGTAGTTCTCAATGAGGAGATTTTTATTTAATAAGTGTCAAATATCTAATAAGGAACTACCTTTGTCCTAAAATTGTTATTACTTACTGCTTAGTTAATCTTGCCTCTCTATGAGTTAATAGTATTAAGTGAAGTGTTAATGTAGTACTACCTATTACTCCCTGCATAGTTACTTGTTAACAACGGACCATTATTCTAAAGTGTTACCGAAAAATGTTGGTCAGTAGTCAACATTTAACAAGTCTCTGCTCTCTTTGCCACCACAGACCGATTCTCTATAGCATTATTCTACAAAAACCATTAAGTTCCCAGTGTACTAGACTTTAAATACCAATCTTTGCCTTACTTCAAGGTGTTATCACCAGTCGAACAGAGAAGCTGAAAGGCTAAATGAGGAAATTAGCAGATTCTTGCAATCATACATATTCCAGTTGGACTGAAGGTTTAACAGTAGACCAGGGCCCATATTCATTAAAAAAATGTTAGTGCTAAGATTTGCTCCAAGAAACAAAATTCTAAGAAAGTTCTTAGAAATGTGGGTGTTTCCTTATAAAATGAAAGAAAAGATCCTAGTAAAGAAAAAAGTAGTTCAGAAAGCATCTTCACCCTTAAAAGAGGTTTTAAGGTCCAAAATTGTTAGGAGTACGGACGAGGACTTTTAAGAGTCTCTTTAGCAGCGGAGAAAATGAATGAAACATGAAGAGGGAGAAGAAATGTGTTGCATACAATGCATGACAGTGAGTTAATAAGACGCTACACATTAGACCGTGCAGGGATCATGTTTGTGACACGCTGACACCGCGCAGAAATGCCATAGCGCCAGAAATGGACGTAATCACTACATTAACTACATTAACATATTTGGCAATATGTGTGTGAGTGAGTGTGAAAGAGTACGGTAAAACAGGAAAAATTACGCCTGTAATTTCAAAGTGAAGGTTTAATAGGCCCTACTCTTAAAAGCGCTCTTTTATTTCCTTCTTGGACAACTAACCAGTCACATTCTTCAAAAGACCGCTAGCAACGGGGTCAGCCCCGCCTCCTCACTGAGATAATTCTTTTGGTCTTTTCCTCGCTCAGAGTTGCTCTCAGATTGGTCCTGAATCACTTTCAAGCTAAGACACCTAGTTAGAAATAGTTAAGCTAAATTAGGAGCTCTCTGAGAGGATTCTTTAGGAATACGTGCCCAGAGCTCTGTGGAAACGCACCTGCTGGCTTATCTCTGATCCTGCGGCCGCTTGGGACTAAACCTCCACCTTCTTTTGTCTCGGAAACCCAGTGAAGTACCAGCTGCGAGTGACTGGAATGCACACAGCAAAGAGTCCTGGGAGGCTCCATGTGCCAGCTGCAGAAAGCCGCATGAATTCCAGTTGACATTGACATTGGCAACCAACACCAAACCTCAGAGTTGGGCAAATAATGTGGCTCCAAATCATGTCCTGCTAAAGACGTATTTGATATTTTTAGTGATGCCTTTAAAATGGCATTCTAAGAATTTGCACTCTCTAAGAGAAGGACGTACGGTTTATGAAGGCTTGTATTGTTATTACAATAATACTGAGCAGTAATACTCATGTATTCTGGATAAGTCACCCATGTATTAGCTTCACATGTTTCTTGAAACGCACTCATGTCCCATTGTGTTTCTTCTTGGTTCATGGGCTTCTGGGGATCTCTGAATAAATCTTTAGACAGTCCTGCGAGCGTCTGCTTTGGCGTGTAGCTGCACCAACCTGCAAAGAGACCCGACTCAAGTCTCAAACTCCTTTACATCACAAGCTCGAGGGTAGCGGAACACATATTGTATGATTAAACTAGGCGGCAAGCTGATCGCCCCAAAACACTGTCATTTGTGAGTTCCACTCGGTCAATGTATCTTGGACCTAAAATACGTTTTTCCATTTTCAATTATTTTCCACTGGAAAAGAATGGAAGTCTTGCTTGCCAAGAGTGCAGCTTAAAAAACCACGTCTGCTTGTAAATGCATGTGATATAAAGGCAGGCCTAAGAGACTGCTCTGAAAGCGAATCAGTTCAGGAATGTCCCCTCTGCCCTGTCGGACCAAAATAGTCTCCATCTCCTCTAGTTATAACTATCTTAACTTTACTGCTCCTATCAGCGTTTGCAAGTGGCGTCTGCTAGCTTTTTACCTTTTAAAACACGCAGACTCGGGCGCTCTATCGACACTTGACCCTTTTCCAGAAGACTGAGATAAAAGGCAGCAAAGGACTTTACAGCACGTATAGAAAATCCTCCATGTTAGTCCATGCAGTCGTCCGGTTTGGAAGACTGTATGCTCTGAGTGAAGCCAAGCTTTATGCAAACACTGTCGATTTCTAACCCAGAGACTCCTTGGCTCTCTGCTGTGTTTGTGTATGTGTCTGTGAATGTCTGCTTAATGTGTCTGTTTCAGACACTAGTTTAAGGTCAGATTACCAGTGAAGTGAAAAAATTTGGACAGCTTTATGAAACCCAGAGAGTGCTCTCAACATCAACGTCTGAGTTCAAATTCAGGCCAAATACCTTCTGGGATTACAATATAAAATGAGGCGTTTTTTTTTTTTTTCCCCAATAGACTTACATCTTCCTGCCAATTCATTACAGTGCACATTCTTATGAAATCAAAACTGTTAGCTTTGAGACCTTCATATAGTTGACAGTCCTTTAGTGGACATACACTTACAGTCTCATTTGCTGCTAAACTGACCAAAAATCTTGATCTTGCATGCATCATTTTTTTTAAAATACATCCTTCTAGAATGACCACTCATGTAGTTGAGTACTTCAGCAAGCTGATAGCATGTGTTTGCTGTGAATGTGTGGGCTGTGGTTACACACTCTGACCAAAAATGTAGTTTTCAACTCAGTAACACCAGGTCAAATTCTTTCACAAGAAAAATCACACAGATAATAAAAAGGTTATGTGTGGTTAGAGCAAATCTGTGTGTTTCAACTGTAGTCTTATAAGAACACGATGTGTAAATCTCTTAAAAGCCTCTTAGGAGTCCTTCTTTCTTCTTTGATTTACTATAATAACGCTGTGATTCAACTATACCTCATCATGACTATCAGCGAGAGCCACTGCACTCACAGTCTGACAGCATCTGATTTTAAATATTGTTAACTAGTCGACCATTCGATGCTTCGATTCGAGGAGCCTGATTCGATCTCACAGTCGAATATTCGCGGGGTGTTATGATCATGCCATTTTGGCTATACAGGGGTGCTCAGTGTCTGATTTCACATCGAACTACTGGTTTTCTCCCAATAAGTTAATATACAGCCTATTATGATAATGCTGTAAATAAGAATCTTAAAAGAAAGAAGCTTTAAATAAATATTAACCTGCGTGAATAAATCCAACCACCCCTATAGATTAAAGTTTTTTTTTATAGCCCCATCAAAAACTTGCTTAGCCCCGGTACAGCCCTTCTCTCTTTTCTATGTGCGTTCATAAATTGTATTAATTTGTAAGTGTCATATTTGGCAGTTGGCATTAGAAATTACATTACTAATAACAGTGGCATATGAGAAGTTTAATACCACAGAAAAAAACATTTTAAAAAAACCAAGTAAAATATGCCTTTTTCGAAGCTGCTGTATATATATATATATATATATATATATATATATATATATATAAACACACAAGGTGGCTGAATTTGCATGCTATTTAGATAGCTGAAGCTTATAGGCGTTCATTACTTTCACTCAATTTAATTAGTCTGAACTGTTAAGAGTAATATGATTCGACTATCAGTCGACTATCGGCATGATTTGAAAATTCCGATTCGACTATGAAAATCCTTAGTCGGGGACACCCCTAGTTCTTATTATATAAGACAATTATCTTGAATTTTGAAACAAGTATGAAAAGAAATGTGAAAACACAATAGCAAGTTTGGAGTTTTAGACTAAGAATTTGTAATATTTACCACTTATTTATCACTCATTAGTGAATTGATATGCTACTGTAATTTAATGTAAATGTACTGCAGTGCTTTGCATGCACTGTTCTGTAAAGAGCATGAAATAATTGTCTTACATCAGACAGAGGAGCAGTCTGGCTGAAAGATGAGAAGAGCAATCCAACAAGTCTGACTTAATAACTGAACTGAACTTTGTCATTTTACTCCTGACTAATCAATACAAGATGTGTTCCTGGCTCAACAAGCCATTTATTAGAGCAAATTACACTTTAAAGCACCTCACAAGTGGACTTATCGCTCTTGTTGGAGCAAGCGTGGCACAGACCTACATGGAAAATCCTGCTCACAGATCAATCTAATCTAATCTGAGATTTTTTTGTCCAAGGAAGAAGCTCTCATGTCTGGTGTTTTAATCATTGGAATTCATAAAGACGCCCGCTCCCATGTGCTTCAACTTTCCAGAAACAAACGCTACACGCTCACTCCAGAGAAACTAAAGTGGGACAAATTCAAGCTGACTTACAAGTAAGAATCCTTTTATGTTTTTGTGCATTCGTCTGATATCACAGCCCTCTGTTTGAAACTTGTGAAGTCCCGCATTGCTTCTGTTTTGTTGATATTTCATAACCTATTTACATTTTTCCCATATTTACCCATGTTTAGAAGCTCTAGGAGTTCAAAAGCGTGTATCCAAAGGACAATGAGTACAGAATTTGTTTCCCTCTGGTCATACAGTATATTTATGCCATTAATTTTTCATTGGGGTCTTGCATATCCTGGTCTGTCAAAGTTTGATCTGGTATAAAACTTATTTTAGAAATTCTTTTGTGTTTCATGGCAGGAAGTAAGTCATACAAGTTTGGAACAACATGAGTAGATGATGGCAGAGTCATCTATCCTCAGTGAATAAATTTACATTTTTTTGATTACTTGTCCACATTTTAATGGGCGCTTTGTGTTTTCATGCAGACTGCTGTCATTTCCAAGGAATCTTTTGAATGCCAGTGACACAAGGAGAGGCATGGCCAAGGCCTTCTCTATGTGGAGCGATGTCTCGCCCTTCAGTTTTCGTGAGGTCCCATCTGATCAAGAGGCCGACATCAAAATCGGTACATTAAATACATTTTTGTTTGTTTGTTTGTTGCAGTACAGAGGAATTTGAAGTGACAAAGTAACACAGAAAGAGGTAAGTTGGTGGTTTTGTGTTTCGCCATAATTTGCCAACTATGGTCACAACTTCCATCATTAACGACATAGTTCAAGGATTTGGTGTTTCCTAAATCTAAAGTTTTAGTGAACATTTGCAAACACCACCGCAAAGTTGTATGGTTGGAACTACATCTCTCGACCTGTGGTTAGAAGCACAGTTTGTTGTTACTATGACATGTGGAGATCATGCACTTGAGCAAAATAAGCAAGCTAACATGTAGTTCAATCAAATCTTTCATTCCATACGTATACAATTTCATTCTACATCTTTTAGTTTCTTAAGAGAATTAAAGCACTGTTTTTGAAGTGCGCGTATGTGTGTACCAGCAAGATAACAGAGAACAAAAACGCGATTCTTCGATTAATTTGATTAAGTGAAGTTATCACTCCACCACCAGCTTGGCATCATTAATGACCAAGGTGGTTCGAACGACGAATGCGTGACAAAGTTCCTGCATTTTTGGGAAATGGCTAAATTGCTAGTTAGTTTCTTCAACAATGTATCATACTGTGGTTAGTTAAGCAGCGAGTTAGCACCTCTAGCTAGCTCTAGATTGACATGATTCTCATTGATCACTGCCAGGTTCAGAAGATCCGCCCCAGTGACTGGTGGTGAACGGTTCGTACTTGCTGGAAGTTGTGTTTGAGTCTGTTAAATTAAGATAAATGGGACTGATTCTGAGTTGTACTATAGACATGGAAACATACAAAAAGGGATATATCGTCTTTGGTATAATGCGTATAGGAGAGGATGTACTATTCAAGAATCATATTGGTTGGTTGACTTTCATCAGGCTTCTACTCTGGAAACCACACCGACTGTCTGCAGTCCTACCTGCACCACTGTTTCGACGGCATCACCGGAGAACTGGCCCACGCCTTCTTTCCTCAGACCGGAGAGATCCACTTTGATGATGACGAGTACTGGATTCTGGGAAACATGCGCTTCAGCTGGAATAAAGGCACGTGTTTTTTTCCCCCATTGGGTGAAAATTGAGAAAACTGGAATCTGATTGTTTACTTGCCTTACTACCATGCTGTAGAAATGATCCAGAAAGCTTCCTGGGTGTCACAATTTTAAGAAATGTTCATTACGCCAAAATAAATATACAGACACCATAAAATAGACCAGACAGAACATATCAAAACCCCTACTTATTATTAGTTCTAACTAGGTTTGGGAATCGAAAATCAATTCCAATTCCAGGATCGGATACTTAAGGTCAGGAATCGGATACTTGTTGTAAAATTAAAAATTAAATTCCGCCTATCAATTCCTGTGTGCGCATCTTTTTTTAGGTGGCGAAAAGGGGCTGTTAAAAATGTTTTTGTCTTTGAATCATTCATTCAAGAGATTCATTCAAAAACACTGATTCATCCAGTAATGAAACAAGTAAATCTTGAGTGAGTTGTTGAATCATTACATTCATACATTCCATGAGATTTTGTTTAGTTGTCTAATGTTTTTTCTTCAGAATTGTGAGAGAATCACAACATCCATTAAAAAAAGAAGTCTCAGTTTATCCAGAATCGTGCAGCACTACTTTTCACACAAACAGCTCTTAATCAAGTCCAGTTTTTATGTAGCTGGCTGATTTTTGTTTGTGGTATTCAGCAGCAATTAAATGTTTTGCAAAAAGAGACAGAATAAACATGTTTGATATCTAAATGTTTGACTTCATTTTTTTACCACATTGGAATCGGAACTGGGAATCTATAAGAACAAGAATCGATAAGCAGAAGTTGATCAAATTCAAACGATACCCAACCCTAGTTCTGACTGTAAACAAGAGCCTTCACAATTGTCTTTTTAATTAAAGCTTTAACAAGGACAATCACACTAGAACATTCAAATCTGCGTTTCTGCTGCCAATGGCCCCAAAAAGAGCAATTTTCTGTATAGGCATGAAACAGTTTGTACAAAATTCAAATGATTAAAGAAGTTCAATAAAGATTAAAAACAGATATAAACACTGATGTCTATGGTAGTGATCAAAACAGATTAAATCACCTTTTGAAAGGAACAACGTGTCAAATAAAGATTGTATTGATTATATTGTTACACCAGTAGGTGGCGACAAGTGACTGTTACAAATGTAATTATCATTGAATCATTCATTCAAGTGATTCATTCAAAAATGCTGATTCATCCAGTACTGAAACAAGTGAAGTCTTTTTGAGTGAGTCGTTGAATCATTCATTCAAACAATGAAAAAAAATCCTTAAAATTAGTTACATTTTTTTCTTTAAAAAAAAAAAAAAAGACTGCAGCAATTAACATTTTATTAGAACCTCTAGTAAACTGTATGTTGCTTTGTTTAGTGGTATTCAGCAGCTGTATTTTTAGGGGTTAAAAATAGGAAGCAGATTTGACCTGTACGTGTTTGTGTCTGTGATTGTTGTTGTATTCAGGAGTGTGGCTGACAGATCTAGTTCACGTGGCGGCTCATGAGATCGGTCATGTACTGGGTTTGATGCATTCCCAGAATCGCAAGGCTTTAATGCACCTCAACGCCACATTGACAGGCCGCAAACTCATCACTCAAGATGAGGTTTGGGGATTACATCGACTCTATGGTATTTTACTCATTAGCACAAAAAAAACATCAAAAAATAACTATACAAACTGGAATACTTGTGTCATACTGTTGCATTTCTACAATTGACACCTGACACCTTCTTATTTCCTGTTTTCCTGTCCATACCACTGCAGGGTGTTTAGATCGATTATTTATCTGTCCTGCTTGGGCAAGGAAGGGTTATTGTGACAGCAAGAGGATACTCATGCAGAAACACTGTCCCTCCAGCTGTGACTTCTGTTATGGTAAGAGGCCTGTTATTTCAGACCAGGAATCACCAAAAAAAAAAAAAATAGTGTATAGAAAAATCATGAGTCCTACCAGACCTAGACAATATAAAGTGTGGTCCTCATTGCAGCTTATTCTGGCCAAATCTAATCTGAGATTTTTTTGTCCATGGAAGAAGCTCTCATGCAACTAACCACATATAATTTTGTTGTTTTAACATTTTTTAAAGTAGAGTATAATCATAATAATAAACGGGTATCAAAAATGTATTTTTAAATTTTGGGAAATAATGGTGTGGTAATCTCCGCAAAATGTGTGTCTAAAATGGTTTACTAGGCTGAGATATGTGAAATGTCTTTTGATGTTTTTGACAAGCAAGCTAGCGAAAGAAAGATGGTGTGGAATGAGTTTTTGTGACAAGTGCTGTAGCTGGGAATCAAACCCTAATATTCCAGACAGGGTGGTGCTCAACCGCTGAACTACTGGGAAGTACTAAGAGACGGATGAAGTATGAACTCAACATATCTTGAAAGCCTTTAATGTGGTATTCAGTTAAATGATACAAAAATGGCTTAAAGATTCAACAAAGAGTACTAAATTTTCACAAAAGCTGGCTAACAAACAGGGAAGGCTCAAGACTGAACACCAGCGTATTGACTAGGCTTAACATAAATAGAGAAAAACACAAGTGAAAACAATCTGATTGGCAACTAAACTAGAAAACCCCAAGATCAAAATGCTTTCTAGTTGCCGGAAAGGTCAGTTCAGGCAGAAGTCTTACAGCAGCTCCTCTGCTAGGAATGGCTCCTGACGTTCTATGAACCACAGTTTGGGTAGCAGCAGTGGAAGACATTTACATTTAGTCATTTTGCAGACGCTTTTATCCAAAGCGACTTACAATTGGGGAATACATAAAGCGATTCATCTTGAAGAGGCAATCAGACAGACGAAGTGCTTGCAACACCAAGTCTCAGGCATTGTTCAAATAAGTACAAACTACCAAAGGAAGGAATAAGTAAAGAGAAAGATTTTTTTTTTTTTTTTTAAGTTTAGGATGAAGTCAAGTGTACGGAGCCCCTAAAGGGACATTGGCAAAAATAAAGATATTTATCGCAAGACGAGATACTAACGCGCGCGCACGAGATACTAACGCGCGCGCACGAGATACTAACGCGCGCGCACGAGATACTAACGCGCGCGCACGAGATACTATCGTGCGCAGAGATACTATAGTTACAGTTTCGGTTGCATCACTTCTGCCATCTTACACAGAAGAAAACAAGAGCATGCATGTGCATGAATTAGCCTAATTGAGATCTATTTTGGCCAAAATAGATCTCAATTAGGCTAATTCATGCACATGCATGCTCTGTTTTCTTCTGTGTAAGATGGCAGAAGTGATGCAACCGGAAACTGTAACTATAGTATCTCTTGCGACGCGATAGATCTCGTGCGCACGCCGATAGTATCTCGTGCGCACGCCGATAGTATCTCGTGCGCACGCCGATAGTGTTCTCGCGGCGCACGCGTTAGTATCTCGTGCGCACGCGATAGGTATCTTTTTATTTTTTGCCAATGTCCCTTTAGGGGCTCCGCAAGTGCTATCGAAAGAAATGAGTTTTGGTGAGATTGCTTGGAGAAGATGTGAGGGATTGGGTCAAGAGGACATGTTGTAGGATGGTTGGAGAGGAGAAGCTTGGATACTTCCGCTTCAGTGAGGGGACAGAAAGAGAAGATGGGAGTTTTAGCAGTGGATGTGGTAGGTTGAGGGTCCTGTGTGCGTGGAGGTGAGAACTGACCACTGATCGATCTAGTTTTGTCTGTAAAAAGTGGCAAAGTCATCAGCTGTAATAGAAGTGGTGGGAGGAGGTGGAGGGGACAGAGGAGGAATTAAATGTTCTGAAGAGAGTATGCATGTCTGGAGCGCTGTCGATCTTGTTGTGGAAATGTGAGGATTTGGCAGTGTGGACTTTAGCAGAGAAGCAGTAGCGGTTCTACATTGAATTACTCTCGGGCGAGACCCCTCTGAGCGCCCCCACCCATCCGAGAAAAAAAAAAAAATAGTGTATAGAAAAATCATGAGTCCTACCAGACCTAGACAATATAAAGTGTGGTCCTCATTGCAGCTTATTCTGGCCAAATCTAATCTGAGATTTTTTGTCCATGGAAGAAGCTCTCATGCAACTAACCACATATAATTTTGTTGTTTTAACATTTTTTAAAGTAGAGTATAATCATAATAATAAACGGGTATCAAAATGTATTTTTAAATTTTGGGAAATAATGGTGTGGTAATCTCCGCAAAATGTGTGTCTAAAATGGTTTACTAGGCTGAGATATGTGAAATGTCTTTTGATGTTTTTGACAAGCAAGCTAGCGAAAGAAAGATGGTGTGGAATGAGTTTTTGTGACAAGTGCTGTAGCTGGGAATCAAACCCTAATATTCCAGACAGGGTGGTGCTCAACCGCTGAACTACTGGGAAGTACTAAGAGACGGATGAAGTATGAACTCAACATATCTTGAAAGCCTTTAATGTGGTATTCAGTTAAATGATACAAAAATGGCTTAAAGATTCAACAAAGAGTACTAAATTTTCACAAAAGCTGGCTAACAAACAGGGAAGGCTCAAGACTGAACACCAGCGTATTGACTAGGCTTAACATAAATAGAGAAAAACACAAGTGAAAACAATCTGATTGGCAACTAAACTAGAAAACCCCAAGATCAAAATGCTTTCTAGTTGCCGGAAAGGTCAGTTCAGGCAGAAGTCTTACAGCAGCTCCTCTGCTAGGAATGGCTCCTGACGTTCTATGAACCACAGTTTGGGTAGCAGCAGTGGAAGACATTTACATTTAGTCATTTTGCAGACGCTTTTATTCAAAGCGACTTACAATTGGGGAATACATAAAGCGATTCATCTTGAAGAGGCAATCAGACAGACAAGTGCTTGCAACACCAAGTCTCAGGCATTGTTCAAATAAGTACAAACTACCAAAGGAAGGAATAAGTAAAGAGAAAGATTTTTTTTTTTTAAGTTTAGGATGAAGTCAAGTGCTATCGAAAGAAATGAGTTTTGGTGAGATTGCTTGGAGAAGATGTGAGGGGATTGGGTCAAGAGGACATGTTGTAGGATGGTTGGAGAGGAGAAGCTTGGATACTTCAGCTTCAGTGAGGGGACAGAAAGAGAAGATGGGAGTTTTAGCAGTGGATGTGGTAGGTTGAGGGTCCTGTGTGCGTGGAGGTGAGAACTGACCACTGATCGATCTAGTTTTGTCTGTAAAAAAAGTGGCAAAGTCATCAGCTGTAATAGAAGTGGTGGGAGGAGGTGGAGGGGGACAGAGGAGGGAATTAAATGTTCTGAAGAGAGTATGCATGTCTGGAGCGCTGTCGATCTTGTTGTGGAAATGTGAGGATTTGGCAGTGTGGACTTTAGCAGAGAAGCAGTAGCGGTTCTACATTGAATTACTCTCTGGGCGAGACCCCCTCTGAGCGCCCCCCACCCATCCGAGAAAAAAAAAAAAAAAACACAAAATTTTGCACAAACAGCCATGTTTTACTATAACAATATAAGTGTAAGACAAGCTTATATTTCTCAATTGCACAAAACATTCAACAGAACATTTGAAAAACACAATTCTGCACAAAACAGTATAAGTTATCAGAACTTAAATATACTCTATATACATAAAAGTGGCAAAAATATGTACAATCAGAATGTTTCACAATCAGGCTTTGACCTTTTTCTCTCCATCGCTGTGTTTATTTGGCACTCGACAATCAACAGATTTCCCATCCCTCAACACTGTCACTCACGACCAGAAGTCAAGACTAAACCAATTCACCTCCACATAATCGTTTTGTATTACCTATTTTTATTAGCCATTTCACACAATTCAGAAAAAACAAAAACGTGCAAATTATAGGCCTGTGTTTTAATATTATGAATGAAATGTGCGTTATTTGGAAGAAAGTAAAGGTGTGACTTTAGCCCACTAAGTGGATCAAAATCATCGTCGCTGTATGTGGATACCCGGAGCTGTATGATACATCTTCATACTTTTATAGAAACAGGAATAAAAAGGATCTTACTTGGTGTGTTACTTTGTGCACAACATAGTAAATCATAATTTATAGCCTATTTGTTACATAAAAATAATATTTCTATGTTAAGACTAGAATAGGCTACTTATGGCAAACATTTGTACATTCATTCTAATTGTATCCTATTGCAAATACACTCACAATAGTATAGTAAAAAATAGTTATTTGTGATTGGACCAGTGTAGTGTAATGAGAGGAGCCGCCTGGCAGAAGCCCCTCCTTGACGCGAATTCGCGTCTGTTGTGAAGCGAATTTCAGGCGCGAATGAAGAGAGTAAACTCAAAATGTTCAAGCGTCCAACTATGCGCGAATAGCGCGATTTATTCGCGCAAGTCGCGTCTGGTGTGAACGCACAGTCACACAGCTTCTGTGCACGGCACCTTCTCAGCAAGCAGGGGCGCCAATTTGCAAATCCCCACACAGTTATATGAATAGAAAACGGCTTAGCGGCGCAGATGATTTTTTATTTATTTATTTATTTTTTTCAAGTGCTTGTGCCGCCCCCCACGTGTCATGAAAAAATGCCGCCCCGGGTGGCTGCCCGGTTCGCCCATGCCTAATACCGCCACTGCAGAGAAGGATGTGAGCAAAGACTGGTACCTACTGAGGTCCGACAGATCGTTTGATTTGCGCCATTTTCTCTCTGCCGCTCTGAGTGTAGTCCGATGTTCACGAAGAACCTCGGATAACCAGGGGTTGGAAGGAGCAGCCCGTGCTGGCCTAGAAGAGAGAGGGCAGATGTCGTCTAGACAAGAGGTTAAGGTAGAGCATAAAGTCTCAGTAGCTGCATTCACATCCAGAGATGAGAAATGGGTGGGTGATGGAAGAGAGGAGGATACTACAGAGGAGAGATGGGAGGGAGAAAGGGAACGTAGGTTTTGTCTAAAAGTAACCAGTATGGGGGTTGGTGGCACAGGAGTAGCAAAGTGTAATGTAAATGTAATGAAGAAATGGTCCGAGGTATGTAGCGGTTGTACCAGAATGTAATCTGCTGTACAAGTGCGTGTGTAAATTAAATCAAGTTGGTTGCCTGATTTGTGCGTGCTAGTAGTGGTAAGGCGTTTGAGATCAAATGAAGCTAGGAGTAAATGGAAGGCTGTAGCATAAGGCTTGTCTGAGTGAATGTTGAAATCACCAAAGACTAAGAGTGGAGTGCCATCCTCCACGAAAGAGGACAGCAGCCCGTCCAGCTCCTCTAGGAAGGTGGCTAGAATTTGGCTAGAGGGACGGTAAATGACCACAATCTGGAGTTTTATAGGAGCTGATACAGTAATGGCATGAGATTCAAATGAGTTGTAGTTACATAGGGGATAGCGGGTTGAGTATTTCCAATTGTTAGAAATGAGCAGACCAGTGCCTCCACCCCGGCCAACTTGATGTGGGGTATGAGAGAAAGAGAAATTGTTAGAGAGAGCAGCTGGGGTTGCTGAGTCTTCTGGACGAATCCAGGTCTCAGTCAAGCCCAAGATGCTGAGCATGGATTTTAAAGAAAAAGCAGAAATGAAGTCAGCTTTGTTGACAGCTGACTGACAATTCCAGAGACCCACAGAGAAAGAAAGAGGTGTAGTGGAGGAGGTAGAGATAAGGCGCAGGTTAGCAGGATTACGTTGCCGTCTGCGTGTGATGTTAAGAGCGTGGTTGAGAGAGAACCGGAATGGTTTGGAAACACATGATAGAGGTGGAAGGAAAGAGGATAGAAAAGGAGAGTGTGTAAGGGAAGGGGGAAAAATTATACTTAAGTGTGTGGCTCGGTGTCGTTGCTCGGTTAAAGTCGCGCAGGAAAAGTAATTGGTCTTTACCCTCGTCAGTCTTCACACGAGGAGGCTGAACGCTTCCTCTGACCTCTGATAAATACAGCCTAACACACTACAGTGAAAACAGCTGTGGCCGGCTTCTGATAGGCCCAGCCAATAGCCAAGTGCAAATAGCTCAAGACGAAACTAGCACTTCGCTTGCAAGGAGCAATGAAAATGATCCAGGTTCCTTCTTAGCCGAGGTGCAAATTATTATAATTACCAGTAAGTGCAATCAGACATAAAAACCTCAACGAAAATGCAGAATAGAAATAGATAGGAAACGAAGTATTCCTTCCTAACAGCAAGTAAATAATTTAAACAACAGATCTATGACCAAGTATTGCAACACTTACGTGCTGCTGTCGAAAGACTATTCTCCCGAATATTCCGACTATTCTCCTAAGACTATTCTCCCGAATAGTCACCAGAAGAGATACTTGGCTTTTCCATAGAGCAGTCGGAAATCCAGCAGTTGGATTTTGGTTGACTGCCAATAATGTCTGGCACATGGGGTAGGCATTGGAGATGGAGGGACAAGAGGCATGATGTGAGAGATGGGAGGAATGCACATTGATCTGGGCAGCAAGAGTCAGTAAGAAACAGGGTTAATCTTTCAGAAGATCTTGAACTGACCAATGAAATGAGAGGCCAGTTTCTGAGACTCAACAGGAAGTAGGAGATCCTTGTTGATCCAAACCCTCTGACCTGGACAGAGTAGTGCCGTAGGACTGTATCCTGATTAGCCTATTCCTGTTAAGAGTATCTATGTACAGTAGGGCTTTCCTTTCACTCCACCAGGTAAGTTGGCATCTCTGGACCAGTTGAGTTGCAGATGGTAGAAGCAGACTCCAGCTCCAGAAAAAGGGGGAACACAAACAGGCATTCAAAGGGGGAAATATCTACAGAGGAAGAAAACTAGGTGTTGTGAGTGAACTGTACCCAAATCTACATCCACTATAAAGGGCAACTAATAACCCGGGAAGGTCAGTATGGATGTGTAACTATTGCTGCTTTAAATGCCCTGTCAGCCTTCTTTGTCTCCTTAGTGAAGCTGCCTAGAGGTCTTCATAGATAGATCAGTATGCGGTTCTGCAATGGTGCTAGTTACTAATGAACTGTTTGAAAAAATGGGCAAAACCTAGGAAGGGTTGGACCTGTTTGACAGAGCAGGGTTATGACTGAGACACTAACCGGCCTAATTGGGATTACTTGATATTCATAGTGGCCAGTAGGGGTGTTGAATGCAGTCTTGTGAAGGCATAAGGTGTTGTAGAGACCCAGTTTGGTGAAGATTGTTGCAAAGAAGTTCAAATGTGACGTGAAGTGAAAGTGACGTGTGGCCAAGTATGGTTCCTAATACTCCAAATTTGTGCTCTGCATTTAAAGTGCCCCTATTATGGGTTATGAAAGGTTCATATTTTGGTTTTGGGAGTACCCAACAACAGGTTGACATGCATGCACGGTCAAAAAACACTTTCATTTTCTTATAATATGCATTTATTTTTACCTTATTTGCTCAACGACTCTGTTTAACGATTCATTTTTCCAAACCCCTCCTTTGCGTAACGCTAATCTGCAGTGATTGGTCGATTTCATTTAAAGCAGGGTTTGTGAGCTTTTAACGCTCCAAAAGTGGCACCTAGTGGCAAAGAATGAATTTGCATTTTCATTCAGACAAACACAAAAATCAAGTTTTTCCAGGTCTGCACGCGCAACAAGTGGGTGGCAATATGATAATGTTTCATGTTGACGTCAAAATGAAACGGCTAGGGATTCATTTTAAAAACAACTCATTTGAATGATTCAGAGTTGACTCTTTTTGACAATAACTTTATACATGGTGCACTTTCATGTTTAAAACTTTGCAGGATGTTTTCATTCACTTAAAGCTGTGTTACACACTGCATGAAAGGTCATTTTCAAAAATCCATAATAGGGGCACTTTAACCCATCCAAGTGCACACACATGGTAGTGATACACACCCAGAGCAGTGGGCAGCCATTTTTGCTGTGTCATCCGGCACAGTCATAGGGTCTATAGCAGATCTTCCTGCAGACTTAAAGTGTCATGAAACCCTAAAATAAATTTTTGAGATGTTAAGATATATGAACAGGTTGCACATCAGTGAAAACAACAAAAGCACTCATTATGTCTATTATTAAGGGAAAAGTGGTTATTATATTAAATTTTTGGAACAATTTCGGCTTCGGGTTCAAAGCGCAAAGTTGAACCAGTGTCACAAAATGTGACGTATATGCGTTAATTTGCAGTGGTGATTGGCTGCCGTGGCTGGAGAGTACGCATCTATGTCATCAGTTTTCCGAGCTTTTCTCAGTATTATTCATGAGAATGAACTCTTGTGATCCGATCACTGCACTGTATTATGCAAGAAGTTGTACAACCCCGAATTCCAGAAAATGTTGGGACGTTGAATAAAATGAAAACTAAAAGATTTTCAAATCAAATGAGCTAATATTTTATTCACAATAGAACACAGAGAACATAACACATGTTTAAACTGAGAAATGTTACACTTTTATCCACTAAATGAGCTAATTTCAAATTTGATGCCTGCTACAGGTCTCAAAAAAGTTGGCACGGGGGCAACAAAGGGCTGAAAATGCAAGAAATTCTGAAAAGATTCAGCTGGGAGAACATCTAGCAACTAATTAAGTTAATTGACATCAGGTCTGCATCATGATTAGCTATAAAAGGGATGTCTTAGAGAGGCAGAGTCTCTCAGAAGTAAAGATGGGCAGAGGCTCTCCAATCTGTGAAAGAGTGCATAAAAAGATTGTGGAATACTTTAAAAACAACGTTCCTCAACGTCAAATTGCAAAGGTTTTGCAAATCTCATCATCTACAGTGCATAACATCATCAAAAGATTCAGAGAAATTGGAGAAATCTCTGTGCGTAAGGGACAAGGCTGAAGACCTTCGTTGGATGCCCGTGGTCTTCGGGCCCTCAGACGACACTGCATCACTCATCAGCATGATTCTGTCATTGACATTACTAAATGGGCCCAGAAATACTTCCAGAAACCACTGTCGGTAAACACAATCCACCGTGCCATCTGCAGATGCCAACTAAAGCTCTATCATGCAAAAAGGAAGCCATATGTGAACATGGTCCAGAAGCACCATCGTGTCCTGTGGGCCAAGACTCATTTACTGTTCAAAGTGGAAAAGTGTTCTATGGTCAGACGAGTCCAAATTTGACATTCTTGTTGGAAATCACAGACGCTGTGTCCTCCGGGCTACCTTCCAGCGTGTTATCAGTATTGAGTTCAAAAGCCAGCATCTCTGATGGTATGGGGATGCATAAGTGCATACGGTATGGGCAGCTTGCATGTTTTGGAAGGCACTGTGAATGCTGAAAGGTATGTAAAGGTTTTAGAGCAACATATGCTGCCCTCCAAACGACGTCTATTTCAGGGAAGGCCTTGTGTATTTCAGCAGGACAATGCAAAATCACATACTGCAGCTATGACAACAGTATGGCTTCGTAGTAGAAAAGTCCGGGTGCTGAATTGGCCTGACTGCAGTCCAGATCTTTCACCTACAGAGAACATTTGGTGCATCATTAAACGAAAAATACGTCAAAGATGACCACAAACTCTTCAGCAGCTGGAAACCTATATCAGGCAAGAGTTGGACCAAATTGAAGTTCAACACCAAAACTGAAGTTCAAGTTTAAATTTCACAACTATTCAAATTTAAAAAACGTCCCAACATTTCCGGAATTCGGGTTGTATTACAGCAGAGAATTCAAATCTCATGAAAGAGCTTCTGCGTTGTCCGCTCACCTCTGTAAACATTACAATCCCGTTTTGATACTTACCCCATGCCACGAATAGACGACCTGCTGGAAAGAATCGGACAGGCCCGATATATTACCACCCTGGACCTGTGCAAGGGGTATTGGCAGGTGCCCCTTGACAACAACTCCAAACAGTATTCGGCATTCAGGACACCGTCAGGGCTATACCATTTTACAGTTCTTCCCTTTGGCCTGCATGGGACACCTGCCACATTTCAACGACTCATGGACCAAGTTCTTCGTGGGTGTGAGGGGTGGGCAGCCACCTACTTGGATGATGTCGTGATCTTCAGTAACTCCTGGGAGGAGCATCTGACACATCTGGAAGAGACCAGTTTCACACAATACATTACCCTGTTCCAGATTCATCCCGATCATACATACTACATGCATTGTCTCGTTTATATCATGTATTTCGTGTTTGTTTGTCATGAGTGTTTGGTGTGGTCAGTCTTGCTGGTGGCACCGGCAAAACCGAGCGATTGAGCATCAACTGTTTAAATGTGTTAAAGACTGACGAATGTAAAAGAGAAACATTTTATTTTTTTTATTTTGTGTTTATTATGTTTAAATGAGGTTTTGTGTTTATAAAATATGTCTATTGTGTATATGTATGGAGGTTATTGGAAAATGTATTGTTTTAAAAATGGTACGTCCAAAGAAGGGGCGAGTCTGGCCTCCCTTTTTATAGGCCAGACTCACTTTTATCACTTGTTAACCAAGTCGAATGCGAGCGTGCAACAGTAGTGCCGTGAGCAAACACCCAGCAGAGCTAGTATACTGAGGATACCTTTTGTGTATATATCTTTTTCATCTTTATTTTCCAGTTTGTTTCTTTGCTACTTTGTAATTTTTTGGGGGGTACACTGTATATATTTCTTCACGCCATCACTCGTGAACTTTTGTATATATTGGTGGTGCTGTAAATAAACTACACCTTGTAAGAAAGTGCTTCTGTGGGTAGAGCCATCATTTTACATCTTTTACAGACACTTTCTACGTCCCAAGCGAGTCGGTGGTTCTCGCAGTATCACACCATAACAATATTTAATAAGTAACAAAACGTGGAGCGCGCATAAGAGAGCAGTTTCTACGTGGAACGCCGCAATGAGAACACTCGCTGCGTGATGAAAACACTCGCTGCACGGATCATAGTTCATATCCGGACTGGAGCAAGCATGTGTGTCTATGTGAACATATTTCATATTCTCTCGTGCTCCGAACATGAATCAGCACAGTGTTTGCGCACATTTCAGGTCTTTTTCAAATTAAATACAGGCAAATAAGGGCACTGATACAGCGGTACATCTGATCATTAACGCGATGACACGACGGATTATTGTGATACACAGCAGACGATTGATATAGACAGAAAATCCAAAGTAGAGTAAACTAAAATTAACTGTCTTTATTATTTCTGTTTCAAAGATTTTAATATTCATTCATCTGTATAATGAGGGTGTTGTAGGTCTGTGTTTTATTGGTTTTCTCCCCTCTTCCCACCCTTCACACTCCCACTTTTCCAAAGTTTTACATGCCCATTTCTGGAGTCTTTTTCAGATCTAAGGTGTGAAAGACCAGTGCTGAAACAGGGAGATTTCATGACACTTTAAGTTCCAACCATGCTTTAACACACTAGCCTACCATTTTTAAGTAATCCTGAAGATCTAGATGGTTCAGGTGTGTTTGATTAGGGTTGGAGCTAAACCCTGCAGGATGGTAGCCCCCAGGAGCAGGGTTGGCTACCCTTGGTCTATTGGGTGGAAAAGTCACTGCACTACTTCGGAAGAGTCCAGCAACTCTGGAGAATCATGTGACAAATCAGAAGAGTTGCTACTGGTTCGGGATTAACACAGTAGTTTGAGAGGATGGCAGAGTAACAAGAAGCATAACAGTCAGAGCTCCATCTAGTCCCAGATCCAGAGGACCAATTAATTTGTGTCATCTAAGGATTTGGGAAACTCAAGTCAGTTAATTAAGTAAGAAAAAAACAGAATTTCTTCATTATTGTAACGAAGAGTCAGCACAGTGAGGATCCAACTGTAGCTTTATTGACAATATGATCAGAATGATACAGGGTAAAGAGACAGCAAAAGGTTGGGGCAGGCAGCTTACAATCACAGTCCAAAGAACAGGCAATAAGTCGGGGCAGGCAGCAGAGAATCAAACATGAGGAAACAGTCCAAGATCAAACAAGAAAGATAATCCACAAGTAAATGCTCAGAAATGAGTACTGTAGCAAATCAAGACTTCAAAATTAGTGTACGTGTGTGCAGTGCTTATATGCGTGTGTGCGTGATGAGGTGCAGGTGTGTGTGCAATCAGTCCCAGGTTTGAGGGCTTATGTGAAATGCAGTCCGGATCAAAGAAGTCAGTATTCAGGTGAAAGCTCCCTCTGGTGGTCCGAGGAAGGCAGTACAGGAGTCTCACTTATAACAGAGCCCCCACCCTGCGAGTGGCTCCTGACGCGAGGAAGCAAACGATGTGGGGGTCTTCCATGTGGTCGAAAGGCCGGCCTTTCCGGATGCATCCTATGAAACTCCTCCGTGAATATGGGTTCGTACCCCGTACCCCTCCAGTCAACCAGATACTGAAGTATACCACCCTGGCACCTGGAATCGAGTAGTTCACAAACCTGGTACGCCTCCTCGCCGTCGACCAGAATGGGCAGGAGGTGTTTGGACCTCGGCTCCCTCCTCCTGCACTCCTCTCAGACCACCAGCGGGTTTCAACAGCGAAACATGAAAAGTGGAAGAAATGCGATAATTAGCAGGCAAATCTTGATGAAATAAAACTGGAGTAATTTGTTTGACAATTTTGAATGGACCAACATACCTAGGACTGAGTTTCTTGCATGGAAGTCTGAGGCGAATGTCTCTGGTGGATAGCCAAACCCACTGACCTGGGGCATATTCAGGACTGGGACAACGGTGGTGGTTGACCTGTTCCTCTCTTCTCCTCACAGCTTGCTGTAAGTGGGTGTGTGCTCGATTCCAAGTCACCTCGCTGCGCCGCAGCCATTCAGTGACTGAGGGAAGGTCTGACGGTTCACCAGACCATGGGAACAGGGGAGGTTGGTAGCCTAAGACACACTTGAAGGGAGTTAGACCAGTGGCAGGTTTCTGAAGTGAATTTTGTGCATACTCGGCCCACATTAAGTATTTGCTCCAGTTCTATTGGTTCTGTTGGCAGTAAGCACTGAGGAAACATGAGTTCCTGGTTAATGCGTTCAGTCTGACTGTTGGACTGTGGGTGGCAACCAGATGTGAGACTTACATTTATGTTGAGGTGTTTGAAGAATGCAGACCAGACTCGGGAAATGAATTGGGGTCCCCTATCAGATACAATGTCCTCAGGTAGACCATAGAACTGAAATACATAGTTGCTTAGAACTTCAGCTGTTTCGAAGGCAGTAGGGAGTTTGGGTAGAGGAATAAGACAACAGGATTTAGAGAGTCGGTCTATGACTTTAAATATTGTGGTATTGCCCTGGGAGTTGGGAAGGTCAGTAATGAAGTCAACAGTGATATGAGACCAGGGGCATTGAGGGATAGGTAATGGTTGAAGGAGCTGGTAGTTTTCAGGAAGTCTTGGATGTGTTACATACTTGTGGTGGAGCACATTATGCATTGGCCTGATTGATTTCTGTCAAGATGTCCCACTGGACAGGTGCTACTAGAAGGTTTTTGGGGAATGATACTCTCCTCTACCTTGGAGTGATTTGTTGCCTCAGTCAATCGTGACAATACGTCGGCCTTGGCATTCTTGGAGCCGGGTCTGTATGTGACTGTGAAATTAAACTGAGTGAAGAATAGAGCCCATCTGGCCTGTTGTGGATTCAGTCATTTAGCTGAGCGTAAGTATTCTAAATTCTTGTGATCTGTTACGGGAGCCGTACAGTTTTAATAACCAAGTATATTTAAAGGGATAGTTCACCCAAAAATGAAAATTTGATGTTTATCTGCTTACCCCCAGGGCAAGATGTAGGTGACTTTGTTTCTTCAGTAGAACACAAACGAAGATTTTTAACTCAAACCGTTGCAGTTTGTCAGTCCTATAATGCCAGTCAATGGGCACAGAATCTTTGAGAGAAAAAAAAACAACATACACACACAAATCCAAATTAAACCCTGTGTCTCGTGACGATACATTGATGTCCTAAGACACGAAATGATCGGTTTGTGCGAGAAACTGAACAGCATTTATATCATTTTTTACCTCTGATACAGGCAATGTCCAACTCTCCTGAGCTCATCCACAACATCCGGTGTGTGGCGCGTCAACGGCTCTGGAACATAGATATACATATACATAGATATATACGTAGATCCTTATGTATCGCAGCCCATAGAATCAGTCGATAATGAGGCATCTATGTATATATATCTATGTGCCAGAGCAGGTTGACGCGCCACGCTACCGGACGCCAGACAGTCGGACATTGAGGTTTATCAGAGGTAAAAAAATGATATAAATACTGTTCAGTTTCTCGCACAAACCAATCATTTCGTGTCTTAGGACATCAATGTATCGTCACGAGCCGCAGGGTTTAATTTGAATTTGTCTGTGCATGTTTTTTTTCTCTCAAAGATTCTGTGCCCATTGACTGGCATTATATGACTGACAGACTGCAACGGTTTGAGTTAAAAATCTTGTTTGTGTTCTACTGAAGAAACAAAGTCACCTACATCTTGGATGCCCTGGGGGTAAGCAGATAAACATCAAATTTTCATTTTTGGGTGAACTATCCCTTTAATTTTCTCTGTTCCGCACACTGTGCCTTTTTAAAGTTTACTCCTTTAAAAAGGAGTATACCTTTTTGGATATGGTCAACACATGCACACTATGACTGCGCAGTCACACTCCACATACAAGCATTCATCATCATATGTGATATTTAATATGTGGACCCTTATCCTTAAACCTGACAGAATATGAAAATTCAAATGTGAAGTGGACTTTGGTCTTTTAGATGCATGGAGATTTTTTAGAGAATTTTCTGATTCTCCAGCAAACAGTACATAACACTGTCATCATGTTAGTTAGTTAGTTAGTTAGAAATGTTATTGATCCCTGTAAGGGGAAACTCATTTGCCACCATTGTACATTACAAAACAACACAATAAATTCTTAAACAACAAACACTACATCACAATCAAATCAGTCCATCAACAATCCATTTGCCACCACTGTACTTTGCAGGCAACACAATAAATAACAACAATAAACACGAGGACAGTATTAATCCACATACTGTACAAGTTATACCACTTCATTAAAAAACAGCAGTTGGAATAAAAGACCTTCTAAATCATTCTGTTGAACACCGAGGCATTACCAGTCTCTCACTGAATGAACTCTTAAGTCCGCTAAAAATATAATTTAGTGGATGTCCTTCAGAGTTAAAAATCATTTTAAATTTTGCCCTTGTTCTCTTTTCCACAATAACCTCAAGAGATTCAGGAATAAAACCAATAATTGATCCGGCCTTTCTGATCATTTTATTAATCCTATTTTTATCTTCCACAGCGATACTGCCTCCCCAACAGAGCACTGCATAAAACAGGATGCTGGCCAGGATTCCCTGGTAGAAGACATAAAGAAGCGTTCTACTGATGCCAATAGAACTTAACTTTCTCAAAAAGAATAATCTTGACTGTGCCTTCTTAAAAACAACTTCACTATTTCTTTTCCAGTTTAATTTACTGTCCAACTGGACATAAGACTGGAGTATTTCTATATTCTGGCCATTAATTGTCATCGGTATTATTGCTTCTTTATTATTGCCTTCTCCACATTCAATTTTAGGAAATTTTCATCACACCTTTTAACAAAAAGCTCAACCTCTCTTCTAGTCCAGATCATTATTTTGATTGATTAAACCCACAAGGGCAGTATCATCAGAGAACTTGTGTAAACAGCCCGATGTCCGAGTGTGCCTATATTCGGAGGTATGCAGTGCAAATAAAAAGGGTGATAAGACAGTGCCTTGTGGACCTCCTGTTTTAGTTATCATATCAGACATTCCATCACCCAGCCTAACAAACTGGGGTCGATTTAGAAGATAATCCAAAATCCATCTAATGGTTGTGCTATGTAAATTAAAAAGCATCAATTTATCGGCCAAAACATTTGGTTGTATTGTATTAAAAGCGCTAGAAAACCCTCCCCAAAAAAACATAATCCTCACAGAACTAGCAGTTGTTTCCAAATGACTATAAATATTGTGCAGCATAAAAAGCAATCATCCGTAACCCTAACCCTGATCATGTTCTGACTTCAGCGATGCTGCCACTCCAAAAATGTAGTAGGTCTATGAATAGAGATTCTTGGAGCCAACAAAGGTGAGGGAGCGAGGTCACCTGCAACACTGGGAGTGAACAAGAGAATATAATGAACAAAGACTTTCATACAACAGGAGTAACGCTAGTTCATTCCACTGCTAGCTACAATTATGTTCTGGACAAGTAATCAGTTGTGCAATCTTATTTCATTTTAATTTTCTAACAGAATTCCCATTTCCCACTGCCCCGCCAACCCCAACTCCCCCACGGACAAAACACAAGTTTGTTGTGGAGGGAAAGAACCTCACCTTCCGCTGTGGTAAGAAGATAGCAGCCAAGAAAGGCAAAATCTAGTGAGTTCTTGCTTTTCTACACACAGTGTTATAGCATCTCTGATGCTGATTCTGAAAAGTACAGTGCCTATAAAAATGATATGCCCCTTAGTGGTTTTCATGTTTTATTGTTCTACAACATTGAAGCACAGAGGATTTCACTTGGTGTTTTTGACACAGAAATATTCACCCTCTTAAGGTGGTCACACACCAGATGAAAAGCGCAGCACAGAGCCGCACCATGGCTAGGACAACGCACAGGTATCGCAAACCGCATACGTTGCATTCAGTTCAAGGTAGTAGTCCAAAACAGTTAATCCAATCACCAAACAGAAAAGTTCACTTCAAGAATGAACAAAGCGTTGTCGATAAGTTTGAACTTAGGTGTTTGAAAAAAAAACTGGGCAAACGGACAGAGAAAGCATAATCTATATTATTATAGCTTTCTGTACGATGCATGTAGACTTTATTCAAGCCACAGAAAGATGTGTTTTCCTGAAAAATGCACAATACGTGATATTCCAGCATAGGATGAAGTCATTATGTGCATTAACAATAATTTGGGACAAATGTGATTTAATGGAAAATTATGTAAATGGCACTCTGTGGTGTCACAGGATTTTGAACAGTGTCCTGAGCCATAGCTGGGCTCCATGGACAGATGCAGAGTGGAACAACCTCTGTGTGTAGAATGATAGAAAACAACAACACTGCTTCTCAGCCAGTGTGCAGCCCCTTTAAAGTCAGTATTTGGTATTGTAGATGCAATTCCAGCCACGAGTCTGTTGGCCCTCCAGGACTGCACACCCCTGCCTGATAAGGAGGTGGTCTGGGCATATTTTTAAACATGTGGCCTCTCATTTAAGAATAATCATTAAATTCAGTAGTGAATCTTAAGTACCTTTTTATTATTGTGAGAAGCGTTTGTGCTTGTTTAAACCAGGGCTGGACAACTCTGGCCCTCTACAGGTCCACTGTACTGCAGAGTTTCATTCTTATGAAATTGGTTATTTTGGACTTTATCTTTGTAATTCTTTTAAATCACATTTTCCAACCCAGTTTTGGAGGCACACCAACAGTTCACATTTTGGATGTCTCCCTTATATGACCAATCCATTTCAGAGTCTCTACTAACAAGATCATGAGTTGAAAATGTGTACTGTTGGTGTGCCTCCAGGAGTGATTTTCTGCCAATCACTTAATTCCTCTGAGACTCAATGCTGTAAAACAAACATGAAGAAGTCTTTTTACAAGCTCTGCACATGATGTCAATCCTGAAGATTTGTTTGGAATCTGGGTGTTTTCAGTGAGAAAAAGCATAAATACATTTGTGTTTGTTAGAAATGACCTAACCTGAAGCATTCTCTCACACCAATAGTTGGTATAAAGACGGCGAGCTTCTGGACTTCTCTCATCCTGGCTACATTTCCCTGAAAGATGACCACATCACTATTGTGGCAAATGCCATCAATGAGGGCACATACACCTGCATCGTGAGGAAGAAGAACAAGGTGCTGACCACGTACTCTTGGAGGGTACGAGTGCGCTTCTGAGGACCCGAGATGCTCCTAGAGCGCGAATTATATCCAGAACATTAGCTCAGACCAGACCCACAGCAGCATCCTCTCATGCCTGTCTCCTGATTGGAAGAGAAGGTTCTGACATCACTCGTCTCAGGATAGCTGTAGCATCGAGGAAACCATGGGATCAGGGTTAAAGTTCACCACAGCACTGTGGAACATCACTCACTTGGGCACATACTCATGTCAGTTCATACATACACAATGCCAAATGTTTTCATATCAGGGTTTTTACTTGTGTGTGTTGTAAATACATTCCTTATTTTCCAAATAAAACAATTTATTCTGTCATTTGAAGCTTTTAATTAATTCAGAATGACTTGACAACATGGAAATCCATAAAATTGGTGAAGGTTGGGGGAATACAGTGGGGTCAAAAATCTGAAAACGCTGGTGAAACAGCTTGATTCTTGAAAATGAAAAATTTAATTACAAATAATTAAACTGAAAAAAGTACATACATTTCAAAATGCCTTGCTATATTGTATCTCTTATGCTTTAATGACAACAGAAGTAGAGTTGGCATGAACAAAACTCGATGGTTCATGATATCCAGCATGAGATGTTCTGAAGTTGTTCACTTTACATCATTATTATTCTTTACATTTGATCTTAAAACATGGATTTCTTGCTTAAAAATGTCCAGTGTTTCCTCACTTTTGGACTCCACTGTATGTTGTAGCATATCCAAGTGTTTTCCATATCATCATCAGCTGACCAGCATGACTCTCACTGTATTCCACTAGCATTTTCTTTTCATAGACAAAATAATCAGCTGTAAAAAAATACTGGTAGTGATCCAAAGCTTATTCTAGTTGGGGATTTCAATTCATTTCTAAACCAAAGGGGTACTCAGCCTGTTTCTTATCCATCTTAACTTATGCTGATATTAATTTTCACCTTGTGTAAGATGCCACCCATCAGCACACTGGCTCGCATTATATGCCGCAGAACATTTATTTGGAATCTTGTAGACATGGCAGCAATTTAAAGAGTGGAAAGGCAAGTGGAAAACAAATGGTCATGAGGGTAGACGGCTCACTCCTGAATTCCCCTTTTACAGCTGGAAACAAACGATTAGAGACCTTATATAATGTGAGGAGCAAGTGGGGTTTTCACTTTAGAAAAATGACTTTGAGATTTCTCTACTAAAGAATATTCAGGAGATTTTCTCACACAAAAGAATATTCTGCTATATTGTTCCAAACCCACAGGACACACAGTGCAGAACACAAAAGGAAGATTTTTGAAGAATACGATGGCTGATCTTCCATATGCTGAAAGTGAAGGGAGACTGGGTCGGTCAAGCTCCGAAATGACAAAAAACATTCAAGTTTCAAACCCAAACAAAACAAAGGTGAGACTCATATGCTACATTCATGATCTTTCAAAGTCTGACCATTTCTTTATTACTTTTAATTTACACCTTTCTTCTTGTGTTTCACCAACCGCTCTGCCAGTTTCATTCAGACGAAACCTGTTCCTCCCCACCCCCCACCCCCCACCTCTCATCTGTTGTGTCATCCTTTTTCCCTCTCCCACCCAGTTCTCATCAATGGATGTGAATACTGCCACAGACACTTTATGCTCCATTTTAACATCCTGTCTAGACAACATTGGCCTCTCTTCTCCAGGACAGCGCACACTAGCCGCTCCAACCTCTGGTTATCTGATGTTCTCCTTGAACATCGATTCAAACTCAAGGCTGCAGAGAGAAAATGGTACAAATCAAAAGGTCAAGTTTTGAGCGTCACACAGTCAAGAACTCAGACTAACCACATGCACAGCTAACATCTCTCCTTCTTCCCTGTCCTTAAAGAAGCAGAAGTATCTAAACTTCTCCTCTGTGCCCCAACTTCATCCTACTACCAGGGGCGTGTCTAGAGTGGTGGCACCAGGCCCCCACAAAATATCCTTGGCCCCCCTAACAGCACAGACTGATCAGAGTATAACATCTGCAATTCGAGTGCATTTAAAATCTTACTTGAAGTAAAACACACCTATACTCACTGTCTGGTTCACTGCCAATAATTTCCCGTATATTTACGACGCCATTGGATTAGAGTGCTGTCAACTTCACAATGCTCAAACAGGAGAAGCGCGATTTCACAGGCTGCAGACCACATCTGTTCATTTAAGTATTAAATTCTAATTAAAGGCCTATACAGTGGGGCAAAAAAGTATTTAGTCAGCCACCAATTGTGCAAGTTCTCCCACTTAAAAAGATGAGAGAGGCCTGTAATTTTCATCATAGGTATACCTCAACTATGAGAGACAAAATGAGAAAAAAAATCCAGAAAATCACATTGTAGGATTTTTAAAGAATTTATTTGCAAATTATGGTGGAAAATAAGTATTTGGTCAATAACAAAATTTCATCTCAATACTTTGTTATACACCCTTTGTTGGCAATGACAGAGGTCAAACGTTTTCTGTAAGTCTTCACAAGGTTTTCACACACTGTTGCTGGTATTTTGGCCCATTCCTCCATGCAGATCTCCTCTAGAGCAGTAATGTTTTGGGGCTGTCACTGGGCAACAGCGGGTTGAGATCTGGAGACTGGCTCGGCCACTCCAGGACCTTGAAATGCTTCACGAAGCCACTCCTTCGTTGCCGGGCGGTGTGTTTGGGATCATTGTCATGCTGAAAGACCCAGCCACGTTTCATCTTCAATGCCCTTGCTGATGGAAGGAGGTTTTCACCAAAATCTCACGATACATGGCCCCATTCATTCTTTCGTTTACACGGATCAGTCGTCCTGGTCCCTTTGCAGAAAAACAGCCCCAAAGCATGATGTTTCCACCCCATGCTTCACAGTAGGTATGGTGTTCTTTGGATGCAACTCAGCATTCTTTCTCCTCCAAACACGACAAGTTGAGTTTTACCAAAAGTTCTATTTTGGTTTCATCTGACCATATGACATTCTCCCAATCCTCTTCTGGATCATCCAAATGCTCTCTAGCAAACTTCAGACGGGCCGGACATGTACTGGCTTAAGCAGGGGACACGCCTGGCACTGCAGGATTTGAGTCCCTGGCGGCGCAGTGTGTTACTGATGGTAGCCTTTGTTACTTTGGTCCCAGCTCTCTGCAGGTCATTCACTAGGTCCCCGTGTGGTTCTGGGATTTTTGCTCACAGTTCTTGTGATCATTTTGACCCCACGGGTGAGATCTTGCGTGGAGCCCCAGATCGAGGGAGATTATCAGTGGTCTTGTATGTCTTCCATTTTCTAATAATTGCTCCCACAGTTGATTTCTTCACACCAAGCTGCTTACCTATTGCAGATTCAGTCTTCCCAGCCTGGTGCAGGTCTACAATTGTGTTTCTGGTGTCCTTTGACAGCTCTTGGTCTTGGCCATGGTGGAGTTTGGAGTTGGACTGTTTGAGGTTGTGGACAGGTGTCTTTTATACTGATAACGAGTTCAAACAGATGCCATTAATACAGGTAACGAGTGGAGGACAGAGGAGCCTCTTAAAGAAGAAGTTACAGGTCTGTGAGAGCCAGAAATCTTGCTTGTTTGTAGGTGACCAAATACTTATTTTACCGAGGAATTTACCAATTAATTCTTTAAAAATCCTACAATGTGATTTTCTGGATTTTTTCTCATTTTGTCTCTCATAGTTGAGGTATACCTATGATGTAAATTACAGGCCTCTCTCATCTTTTTAAGTGGGAGAACTTGCACAATTGGTGGCTGACTAAATACTTTTTTGCCCCACTGTATATGTATGTATGTATGCATGCATATATATATATATATATATATATATATACACACACACGTTAATGTATGTCGAAAGCTCCTTAGAGTTTGTGCTTAGTTGTGTAGTTGTGTTATTCAGCCACAATGCACCAGAACCACTTAAAATAGAAATGGTTGTTACGTTTCTTCCTTTTGTTTCAAATATTAAAGGCACAAACACTTTCCCAAATAGTCTGCAGTAATGTGAAAAATACTAAAATGTGGGCTTTTAATAATGTTAGCGTTCTGACACTTGGAATTTTAAGATGTAGAATAGTAAACACCTGTTTGTATTGAATAAACAAACGTTTTTGCGTGGTAGTCTTATATTTTTTATTTTCGTTTGCAATGTCCAACAACGGCATCACATTTAAATGATTTTATCTTTAATCAGATGAGAATATGGCTATTAAATATACTTTATGTATGTATACACTTTTACCTGCACTCACACACATCATCAACACCCCAGCGCTTTCAAGCAACCTCAGGTAACCCCACTGCTCAGAAACCCCACACTATACACCTTAGAAGTAGAAAGTTACAGACCTTTGTCTCTTTTCCCATTCGTAGCAAAAACCCTTGAGTTTTCAACCAGGTATCATCTATCTTTTGTCAGAATGACCAGCTGGACATTAATCAGTCAGCAGAGCTGGTAGTAACTGATTACATGTAATCTGGATTACGTAATCAGATTACACAAATTAAGTACTTGTAATTAGAGTAAGTTACATTTTAAAATACTCTTAATCAAACTACAGTTACTTTATGGATTACATATTTTTCACACAATAGCAATAAATTATTCATAATTCATTGATTCTCCCTAATTTCTCCTTTTCATCTTTTAAATTTTCCTTTCTAAAATAGCCTACCGATTATATACATATTATATAAGTATACATATAGTCCAGTTTTGTGGACATTCACACAAAGATCAGTCATTAGTCAGGTGGCGACAGCATTTGAACACTGGATTTACAAAAATCATTTCAGGTTTAAGAAGGGTTTCAACATTGCATCAACTACTGATGAACATTCATTTTTATTTGAAAAGGCATTGCAAATATGGCTACGGAGTGAAAAGACGTTCATCGAAAGGGAGTTTGTTTTAAAATAATTTATTTTCATTTTAATTTTTTTATGATTTAATTGTCAGATTTTCATTAAACTAACAGCCCCTGTAGTTCCTTTACGAACCCTATTTTGGGAAACCTTGATGTAATATGTTTAATGCACTTCATGTCGTAAGTTACAATGAATGGAACAAGTTCTTACTCTTTGCATTTTTTTTACATCATTATGGTACAAGATAATGCTATTTAAGTCAATGTGATAAATTGGTTTCACTTTATTTTGATGGTCCCTTTAACACATTCTATTGACTATAAGTAATGTTGCACCTACATTTCTACTGACTCTCATTAGAGTGTTAGTAGTGTATTAGTTGACTGGTAGGGTTAGGGTTAGATTAAGTTGACACGTTCTTGCAAAGTTACTTATAGTCAGTAGAATATCTGTTGGGAGACCAACACAATAAGGAGTTAGTAGATATGAAGCAGACAGTCTACTAATACTCTTATGAGAGTTTGTTGACATGTAGTTGCAACATTACTTAGTGTCAACAGAATGTTCAAAAGGGACCATCAAAATAAAGTGTTACCGATAAGTTAAATCAAAAGAAAACTACACATTTTAGGTAATATAATCAGATTACTTTTAATGTAACAGATTACGTTACTGACTACAATTTTTATCATGTAATCTGTAACGGATTACAATTTGCAAGTAATCTACCCAGCTCTGTCTGCCAGAGAGGCTGTATGACTGACAGGTAAAGCAACCAATCACGTTTTGCTTTGTGCCACGTCATGTTTAGGGGTGATAATAACAGACTCTTAAAAATAAAACTCTTGGACAGATTTTAAAGATTCTATGCTGCGAACTTTATATATTTCACATACTTTTGAAAATCCACCGTTTAGTTGATCCTGATAAGCACTAATCATCACAGTTGTAATCATGACAGCTTTCTTCTTTAATGAGGGGGTTTGGCATCATGGCATTTTTGTTTCCAGGCAGAACGGGAAATCCTGTATAATTCAACCAATCCAATGACGACTTTGAATCTCCTGAAGTCTTTCCAGTAAAGTGTGCCATATGCATCAGGCATTCAGCCAACGGTCCGTGGGACTATTCAAAGACCACATTGCAAAGAAGGCTCGATCATGCTGGTTTGCATTGCACAACATCAGGAAGATTAGGCCCTTCGTAATGGAGCATGCTACTAAACTTTTCATCTAGACCCTTGTCACTTCTAGACTAGTTTTCAATGATCCCAAAAGGGCCCACGTCAAATCTCTCTTTATCTCCTTGCACTGGCTACCGGTTGCGGCTTGCATCAAGTTCAAGACATTGATGCTTGCACACAGAACAGCCACAGGCTCAGCACCCGCCTACTTCCACTCACTCTTACGAATCTACATCCCCTCCAGAAGTCTGAGATCCGCTAGCGAGCGACACCTCGTTGTACCATCACAGAGAGGCACAAAAATCACGTTCCAGAATGTTTTCGTTAACTGTTCCTGGCCGGTGGAATGAAATTCCCACCTCCATCTGGAACTACTAATTCCTTACAATATTCAAGAGACAGCTGAAAACTCTTCCATGAGCACTTAAAGGCATCGGGCATCCTACCGACTTTTTCATGCCAAAAAAAAAAAATCCTATGTCCCTATTTTTTGCCTGTTGTCAGCAAATACACAGGGGAACAGATGTAAGTGAAAACAACAGCAGGTTTATTGAACACAGACAGGTGGATGAAAGCAAGACGACGAGTCCAGGTGAGTATACGGGGAATGGCGAGGGTACTTGGTTCTCATCGGAGTTCTTTTCCAGGAGATTCGAGGAGAACAGCGGAGCGTGGAGATGATGGAGCACAGGAGCAGAGGGGAACGGGGAGCAGAACGCTGGAGCAGCTAGCAGGTAGGTAAAAGCAGGTAATAGTAAGGTACGTACACATGCAATGTTTGCAGATGATCCAAAGCAACAAAGGAGCGGTGGAGTATCCTTGAGGTAAGTAACAACAAGTAAGGATTGCATAGCAAACTGTGAGACCAGACAGTGTGACAGCGAAGAGTGTAAGGGTATAGGGAGCTTGATTAGCGGTGACAGGTTCGGGGAATCAGACTCCAGGTGATGGTGATTGTGGACTGAGAGCAGGTGTGAGCCGGGGAGGATTCTTGGAGATGGAGTCTTGAGCTGGTGAACTTGTGACACCTGTACTGTTCTAAACAATTTCTGAAACTTGTATTGCTGGTGCTTATAATAAATTGTCTGCTGTGTTCCTCATTTGTATGTCACATTGGATAATGGCATCTGCTAAATGAATAAATGTCAATGTCATATAAAAGCTTAAGCCCAAAATTTACACCATTATTCCTTGATCTCCTCTACTGTGGCTTTCAAAACATTTGTTTAAGATATGCAAGAACCAGTGAGCTTTGGCATTTATGCAGCATGTTTTTGTAGTACATATGACTTTTGCAGTCAGTTCCAAAATTTTGGCAGAGGGGAAGATTATTAGTGAATATGGACACATATAAAGACAAAGAACCACCTGATGCGAAGATTAGTGCAATTCAATAGTGTAATACAAAACCAGCCATGGATTATCTTGCTTATGGCGCATTCATTCCGATCGCTAATTAAACTGATTGAACTTGTGGTGAACAGTACATTCCAGGACCCAGTTTATGGAGGGGCCCCTCTCTGACCACAACAGTGGAAGGTTTTTGATTGGATCTTGGTGGACTAACATAAGCAAACTAGGACAACGGCCAGACACCTTTTAGAAGGCAAGAAGAATACCACTGGTACCAAGCCCGGGAAGGATAGGATTTCCCATTGGTCCACAAGAGGTTTCTGCCCTTCACCCATCTAGAGACTGATTCCCAAGGTTTTGGCCCGTGACTGACATAAAACATCCTTCGGATCTCTGGATGCAGCAGCAGTGGGTGAAACAAAGAGATCACAGAGATCCATCCAAATCCATTCATAACTTTGTTTTCTTGAACCCCATTTCATACTTACTAATAAAAGCTGTGTGTAGCTCAACATCTTACACAAATTCAGCGGTTAATGGAAAAATGAATGTATGCATGACAGTTAAAGTCTTTTCCCATCACCCACGACCTTCGGGTTACAAGTCCAACTCGCTAACCATTAGGCCACGACTGCCCCTGTGAAGGTGAGACACTAACAGTAACACCCAGTTCTGAGTCTCTGGCCAGTGAGGGAGAGATGTCAACAGATAAAGCTCTGAGCCTCTTTTCAGGGCAGCAACAGATACGACCACTTTCTGAGCCTGCGGCCCATGAGGGAAGAGGCAATAACAGCTACCCTACACTCAAAGTCTTCATCCAGAGACAACCACAGATGCACATCCTGAGTCTCCATCCTAGAGAAACAAAAGCGGATTTACCAAGTTCTGAGACTCTAGCCCAGAGAGGCAGAAGACATACAGACATTCATAAGATTAAGCTCTGGCGAGCAAACCTTCACTTCAAGATATACACTGTATTCATCTGTGTGTTCCAGATCAAGGACCTTCTGCACCTACTCCAGGGCCACATCTGTGTGCTCCAGAATATCAGCATCCTACATGTGAAGTTTCAGAGAAGCAACAGTTTATCTGTCCACAAGATAACATAACTCTGCCATAGCAAACTTCATCACTTGCATTTTATTCCTTTTTGACTCATGGTATTCATTTAGTGGTGGTTGATTACCCTTGTTTATAATTTGTTAATTAAATTTTATTACATCCGTCTTCCTTGTGTCGATAATACAGTAAGAGGTTCTACAAGCTCGATATCCCACCAATCATTCAGATAAATCAGTTGACCAATTCCCTTTAGTTTGCATCATTCTAAATGATTGTTGGGAGTGTTCTCATATCAACAAGGTAAAAGTCCTGGTGCCCCAAACTAAGAGAGGGGGAAGTGCTCATCTGATGTACTTATAACTAGGGCTGCACGACTAATCGAATGTGATTGTCATGTGCATCTCGTCAGTGAAGCCGGTTCTGTGATCAGTAGTAAATCTCCATCACGTGCTTTCAGACGGAGCAGCATTTACTACACGGAGCCGTAGTTCACTGACAAGCTACTCAAAAAAATAAATAAATAAATACACAGATATAATCATGCGATTATTAAATCGAAGATGACAGCTGTTTGTGTAGCTTCTCAGTGAACTACGGCTCCATCTGAAAGCATGTGAAAATACCACATTTAATAACATGTTTTTACTGATGATGTGGCTTCTTACACAGAATAAGGCACAATTTTTCATAGTATTCTAAGCAGTGATAAAGACATTGCATTATTATATACTTTATTACAATGAAAATGATAATAAGAACTCAGATAAACCACATTGTCGTAGTCGTGTTTATTAGTCACGCTGAATCAATGAAAGCAGTTCAATCTTGTTTATTCAGCTGGTGCTATAGGGATCTGCTGGGTTTCTTCTGCGGGGTGTATTTGGAGTGTCTCTGGCCTTCAGACGGAGATTTACTACTGATCACAGAACCCTGCTTCACTGACAACATACGCATGACTATCACAGCTTCTGCCTAATCGTGATTGCAAAATTAAGTTCACTACAAACTGTTTGTGCATTCAGTGACTTTAATGCACACCTTCCAGCCAACCAGAATCTAGTATTCAAACAGACCATGGTATCAATGTTTTTAAAATGGATTTATTTTAATATTCATTTGATGTCACACAAATGGGTTTTCAACATCCTACTCCTAACTACAACTGCAAATGAAGAGAAAAAAATAAAAGAGGTCTGAAACTGCTTGATCTGTTGCTTGTTTTAGAACAAGAAAACCAAGCAAAACAAACCAATGCATTATATTTCAGATGAACACAAGGAATTTAAAAGCACTTGAACTTCATGGAGGCCCTCTGTGCTTGTAAAATAAAAACTGTTCCCCAGAGTCTGTGTGTCCCAGTGAGGTTCAGCGAACTGCTCTCTGATGCTCGTTCTCTAAATGAGTCTCAGCATCATGTCACACACGCAAAGAAAGCCTGCTGGCCGCTGGAGCTCAGAACTTCAAGCTGAATCCTGGACCGGCTTTGGAGGCGCCCTGGTTAGCAGTGGTCAAATGGAAACCAGTCTCTTTAAGATCATCATCACCCTGAAGAGAACAACAGAAAGATGAGAATGAGAAACAATAACCAGGAGTTTTAGGAAGACAAAAGCCCTATTCAGTTGTGACTAGTTTTCCAAACTTCATTCGAGTTTCGATTCTTATCACCTGACGTCTGCGATTGTCATGTACCAGTTTCGGACGCGACTAACATCTCTGTGTTTATTACAGAGGTGGGAGGGTCTGTTTGGCACATCTGGGCGTTTCAGAGATCACATGCTCTGTATGCGTGCATTGCATATAGTCATTCGGATTGATAGTATAACCAAAGTTTTACTATAAATACCATGGTGAAGCTATATGGCTAGTATAGCAAAACCATGGTTAATGTGTGGTTACTTTAGTTTAACTAATATTATTTTTTTTATTTGTAGCAAAACCATGTTTAACTTTCTTAAAAGGTACACAAGTAATTAAAATATGTAATTGAGTGCAGAAATGAAGGCGAGTAATGTTAATCTTTCCTGACGCTGATATGACAGTAGGTTATGAAGGGTTCATATTTTGTTTTTGGGAGTCCCCAACAACAGGCTGACATGCATGCAAGGTCAAACAGCACTTCCATTTTCTTATAATATGCATTTATTTGACCATATTTGCTCAATGACTCCCAAACGATTCGCTCAAGGATTCATTTTTCCAAACCCCTATTTTGCGTGACACTAATCTGCAACGATGGTCCGATTGGTCTCATTTTCATTGCATCATGCCTGTGATGCCTGATAAAGCAGTGTTTGTGAGTGCAGTGCTGCTTTGTGTACAGCGTTACAGGGGAAACAGATATTATTATGCTCCAAAAGCGGCACCTAGTGGCAAAGAATGAATTTGCATTTTCATTCAGACCAATGCAAAAATCGACTGATGGTTTTACGCAGCAAACAAGCAGAGCTCTAAATGTGAACCAGTATATATATCCCACGGGAGAAGCCCTCAAGTTTTCCCAGGTTCATGCAACAAGCATTAGCAATATGCTAATATTGGGATTAGTTTTAAAAACTACTCGTTTCAATGATTCAATAACTTTATACACGGTGCACTTTCAGATTTAAAACTTTGCAGGATGTTTTCATTCACTTAGAGCTGTTACACACTGCATGAAAGGTAGTTTTAGAAATCCATAATAGGGCACTTTAGCAGTTTACGTGATTTGGTTCTTGATTCTATTATTGTTATTTTTTATTTGTAGCAAAACCATGGTTAACTTTCTTAAAAGGTACACAAGTAATTAAAATATGTAATTGAGTGCAGAAATGAAGGCGAGTAATGTTAATCTTTCCTGACGCTGATATTACAGTAGGTTATGAAGGGTTCATATTTTGTTTTGGGAGTCCCCAACAACAGGCTGACATGCATGCAAGGTCAAACAGCACTTCCATTTTCTTATAATATGCATTTATTTGACCATATTTGCTCAATGACTCCCAAACGATTCGCTCAAGGATTCATTTTTCCAAACCCCTATTTTGCGTGACACTAATCTGCAACGATGGTCCGATTGGTCTCATTTTCATTGCATCATGCCTGTGATGCCTGATAAAGCAGTGTTTGTGAGTGCAGTGCTGCTTTGTGTACAGCGTTACAGGAAACAGATATTTTATGCTCCAAAAGCGGCACCTAGTGGCAAAGAATGAATTTGCATTTTCATTCAGACCAATGCAAAAATCGACTGATGGTTTTACGCAGCAAACAAGCAGAGCTCTAAATGTGAACCAGTATATATATCCCACGGGAGAAGCCCTGCCACACACAGGGTGCAAGTCTGTGGCAAACAGTGCAGCAGTCTTCAGTAAAATGACAGGGACACAACACAAGGTTGGGGCTAAAATGCTGTGGTATTGCTGTAAAAACTAACTTTACCCATTGATTTCTTCACAGCCTCGTCCTTTGGCAGTGAAAAAAAATATTGTCGGCAATCACAGACGGATGGGATTAGTTTTAAAACTACTCGTTTCAATGATTCAATAACTTTATACACGGTGCACTTTCAGATTTAAAACTTTGCAGGATGTTTTCATTCACTTAGAGCTGTTACACACTGCATGAAAGGTAGTTTTTAGAAATCCATAATAGGGGCACTTTAGCAGTTTACGTGATTTGGTTCTTGATTTTATTATTGTTCTTTTTATTTATTTGCCGGGAGGCAAATGCGCACGGGAAGAGCGTCTACGGTACTTCACGTTGGCCAAAACACACAAGGAAACGCATTGTGAAAAAAATATTGTCGGCAATCACAGACGGATGGGATTAGTTTTCTCGGAGAATCACGGAGTTTGCTGAAAAACAGTAGGTAATTTGCTCTGGAGTTAGTACAGAGGTTGTGTGAGAATTGGTGGATTTGGACGGGATTAAAACAGATTAAAAAGCAGGTCTGCGAAACACAAATTTCTCTAACGACCCCCTGTAAAACTAGTCCAATCGAAAAAGGGCTAAAGATGACGACATGAAAAGACAAAGAGCTGAATTGCTCCTCCTCTTGGTCAACAGAGACAGAACTGCGATTTATTTGAAAGTTTTAAGAAAGCTTCAGATCAGCATGAACTGCTGAATCATTCAGGAACATGTATTCAAGGCAGCAGAGTTGGTTTTGATTTCACGTTGAGAGAGTCTGTACCAGCTGGCTGAAGTCCTGTCCTCCCTCCGGCGGGCGCGGGCTCGTTCCTCTCTTCACCCGCTGCTGCTCGCTCTTGGCCGGCCAGGTGGGGAACATGGAGGGCTCGATGGGGAGCGGCGACTCCCGGAAGTACTCGTGTTTAAGTGCTTCGTCAGCGCTGATCCGCTTGGCAGGGCAGTACGTCAGAAATCTGGAACAGGCAGAAAACAGACATGTATGAAAAACTGAAGTGAAAATCGCTGCTGTCAGTCAATGTCTCGTGTCACTGCAGGAACTGTAATCGAAGTGTGAGGTTAACCCTTGTGCGGTTTTCGGGGTCTTTTTGACCCGCAAATGACGTTTGCTAAATTAAAAAAAAAAATTCTTTTTCCAAATGGCATGAGACTTTGTACGGTGGTCAACACTTTCTAGATCTACAAATAAAAAATACAATTGGAATGATTTCTTGACTTTGTTAGTGTGAAAAAAAAAGTTACACTTATGGTCTTTGGGGTGTGAGACTAAAAAAAACTGCTCTTTTATAATTTGTCAAATAAAATAATCCGAAATGCAGAGCCACCACAAAAATAAATTGGTGATACTGACACATCGACAGTGCACACACACACAAACACACACACACTTTTAAAATTATATGAAACACAGATGATTGAAATAAATGATAAACTCTAAAGACTCCAACCTTTCTCTTTGTAACATCTTGTTCAGGTTTGATTCGAATCATAATGTAACATTATTGAAAAATTGATTTTTTTCAGTTCTAAAAATGCAAAACTGACAAAAATATTTTTTATTGTTATAATTGTGATTTCACAATATGTAGATATGAATCCAACTGAAAAAAACTTGTGAAAAGATATCTTTCAGTTGGTCAAATAGCAAATAGTAAATAGTGGAGCTCTGCAGCCATCTAGTGGTAAAAATGATAATTTTTTACTTTTGAAACTGCAATTTCCAAAATATGGGCAAAATTTTTTACACTAAACCATGTCAAATGATCCATGTTATCCCCATGAATGAAAGTTAGAAATGTGGGTCTTTTATTAAGTGAAATTTACATAAAAAGCTGTTTTTTGTATAAAAACCTATATAAAAATTTTTTCTAATTTATTTATATAAATTTAAAAAATATCATAAATCCTCCAACCACTACATAAATGTGGAGTAAAAACATTAATAAACAGAGTAAAATTACATTGGTTTAGAAAAAACCCAATGATTTTGCTACAAAATTACATTTTGTTGCCTGGGGTCTCCAGAGACCCCAAAGACCATGAGTGCACAACCCAAAATGAAGACCGCACAAGGGTTAAAGAGTCGAGGGATGTGTAACAGCGATCGAGTACTCGGCCGTGACTGCGATGAAAACGATTATTGTGGATAAAAACTATTTTTTTCTGGTTATAGGTTACAGCAACACTTTGGGCGGCACCCTGAGCTCTGATTGTTTAGCTGGCCACAGCATGCAGTCTAAAGCACAGACTTAAAAAAAAAAAAAAAAAAAAAAGCATGGCTTCGAAGTCACGTAGTATTTCTGGTTATAGCTACACACATATCTGATTAATCTAATATAGGATGCATTGGATGTGTTTTATGCGCTATAGCACATAACTCAAAGTTCACTGGCATTTGCATCCATTTAAAAAAATATCAGATAAAAGCAAGAGTGTGGGTTGATTTTACATTTTATAAGATGATGAAAGACTTAATTTTCTTTTAAAGTCAGTGGTGTTATAATGATGCAATTTGCTCTGTTTTAGATGAACTTCTATTGTCTTGTTTGTTACAACGATTGATGTTAATGTCAAGCTTTTTGGTCTTTATTGTATTAGAATGGTTTTGAGTGTATAAAATTGTGAAATAAATGTTTGGTTAAAATTCCAATTCTCCCTCTCGCTACAGCACGTAACAAATTTCACTGGCATTTGCATTCTTTTGTGCAGATACAAGTTGTAATGTTATGTATCTAAGTTATCTGATTAATATCATAGGATGTGTCAGAGAAGGCTTCAGTTTATTGGCATAAAGTCACTCAGCTTCACCTCAGGCAGCTAGTCCTTTTTAGATGCTTATTTTTTAATAACATTGCTGCATCAATCATAATCATAATCATAATCTAACGGTGTTCTAATCATGTGTTCATGTTTTCATGTCATGTTTTTATTTTTAACTTTCATTTTCATAACGGTCTTCAGATATTTTCATTATCTCCATTACGCATGTCTCCAACACGCACAGCTTCGGTTTCAGACGGTTTCATTTTTCTACCAGTTAAAAAGTTGTTAAAAACACAAATAAATGCACAGCCATTTGCATTTGCACTCCGCATCGAAAATATATGAACGCGCTGTCGCACCTCTTAATAACTTTTAAGGCTAATTTTGTGGCGTTTACGTAAGCCTTGTAATGTGTTGCATCATACAGCTGTAAAAACCAGATGAACACACTAAGTGAATGAACTGCGTTTGTGCCAAACTCTTACAAAGCAAAAACAGACACCCTCCTTCGATCCATGAACGCGCATCTCTCACTTAATATACACAATCTCACAGTCTGAGGAAATCAACACATGCTATTGTGAATAATTAAGCGAAGATAAGAACGTGCAGTCTCATGAATAATGAGACACTGAGGCGTCATCGAAGACATCGCTTGTGTCTTCTCCAGATGTTAACTGATGGACTGGAGTGCTGTGGATTATTGTGATGTTTTCATCTGCTCTCATTCTGACGGCACCCATTCACTGCAGAGCATCCATTGCTGAGACACTGATGCAGAGACACATTTCTACAAATCTGAGTCTTCGATGTCTTTCCTCTTTCTACTCCTCTCTGAGTCCCATTTCCTCCGCTGCTCTCTCATATGAATGTGGTATTTGCAGCCAGGCTGTGATGGGGCTTTCAGGAGGGACGTGACCTTTCAGGGCCGTCTGTACGCATTAGCATCCCTTCCATCAGGGCCTCTTAAACATTGGAAACAAGAACCCCTTCAGAGATTTCAACTTGAGAAAGAAACCAAAAGCCAGAAACATCTGAAAATGAACAAACATCTTGTAGCAACGTTCAGATCGATGGCTGTTTATTTTCAAACGAATGATTCACGTTCAATCACACTGCTGCTGATGTTCCACAGGCTCAGTGACGAGGTTTGTGAATATCCAGAAATGCTTCAGGTTTCCAGAACAAAAGTTAAGTGTCTTTCCAAACAACTGCAATTAACAAAAATAATTAAACAATATTTTATTTATTTTTTACATAATACCATTATATAAAAGTCATGTGATCTTGGTACCTAACCCTCCTAAAAGACACATGTCGGGTCACAGGGACACATTTACTGGTACTTCACAACACCTTCAAACGCTTTCAATCACATTTATAACGCATCAATGTTCTGAGCCTTTTGTTTTTAACTCCAGTGTTTCATAATGCGAAGCAGCTGTTTCTGCACTGATGCAGGACTTCAGCAAAACAACGGCAACCAAAACACAGGCACTTTCAGTCTGTGAATAATAATGAGTTTCAGGCCAGTAAACAGGACAGCCACGTGTTACTCAACGCTTTCATATCTCGCAAAGGTTTGATTTCCTGCGACGTATTCTACAATTCAGCAGATTTATGACCAGTGTTATGTTAGCTGGCTGGATGACAGAGATGAGCTGCTCACAATGACCTGTGGCAGTCTTGAAAGCATCACTGATGTTGATTACCCAATCAGTAAATGTTTTGCATCATATAAAATCGTATTCAAGCAAAAGTGCATTACATTATAAAGCTCTGATTACCGGCTTCTTGCAAATTGAACTGGTGAAGAGAACTTTACATGTCAATAAAAACAGAAATATTTCTGGTAAATATAAAATTGAATTAAAATCACTGTGTGAGCTCTTACTTGTTCATGAGGTCAAAGCCCTGGTCGGACAGCAGCGCTCCGAAGCGCTTGCGCAGGTTGTTGTAAGGATATTCTGTGAAAGTCATCTTCTTCACCGCAGGCAGCTCGCTGTATCCCGGCCAGATCTTCTCACTGGGAGAGCCCAAGTCCTACACACACACACACACACACACACACACACACACACACACACACAGGAAGAGAGACTGTGAACATGTGAAAAATCAAAAACCAAGGCCATGTCATGTCGTGTCCTCCAGTACATTCCATGTTTAAAGTGACCATATTATACTTCTAATAAGTTCAATATTCTATTTTTGGTCTGCAAGACAACATTTCACATGATTTAAAGTTCAAAACACATGATTTGTCTCAGTGCATTGCTGCGGTGCCTCTTTTCACCCTGCTTTTCTGAAAAACTCAGCTCTGATTGGTCAGCGGGCCCAGTCTGTTGTTACTGATCAAACGCTTAAAGCGTGTGCTGGAAACTTAGCACCTCTTCCCATTATTGTGCTTCAGCTCCCAAGGCTTCATAAGCAGTACTGTAAACCTACAGTAAACTATGGCGTTGCAACTGGAAGTATGTGTTTGGCCCTTTCAGAGAAGAAAACACTGCCTCCTCAACAGTAAAACCACTTGACCAACTGTTCTTTACATGAATCCACACCCACACTACAATAATTTTATTGGTGATCGCTTTGTGACATTACAAAGCGATCACCAATAAAAATTATTTTATATAATTTCCGTTGGATGATTTTTTTGATGCACACCAGCTGTGCTTATCTCACTTATACAGTCATCACTCACCAGCATGGACAAGTTAAAGCGGTCATTAAAGTATGGAGCAACAAAATTAGGTAAGTTATTGGATCTACAGGTTATTAGATCTAGAATTCTGAAGTGAAATCAATTAATGTAGTAAGATTACATTTATTTGAATGAATGAGCAAGAGACGCATTTGAATTACCTGTCTGTGCAGCCTCTCTATAAAAGTAAAACTGAGTTTAATTAAAAAACAGCGACATGATCACCTTGCTGAAAAATATAATGTAGCTTTTAGTAGCAAAGATATTTCATTTATAAAATTCTTGAGACAGCGGCTCAAAACAAGTTTCTGTGCTCCTGAATGTTTCTGTGTGCGCAATCGCTTAGCTTCTTTATTTAGGTGGAACTTTATATAGATGAGTTTTTGTACGAGTGCATACAAGCATCATCTGCTTCATAATTTGGCATTAAAAAAAAGTTATCTTTGTGGGGAAACGCGTCACCCTCGCATTGTGATGTCTTGGAATTCCAGCATGGATACATGTGTCCAGAACGGATGTTTCTCAGATTTAAAACCACATTTGGAAGTGGCTCAGGACGGATAAAAAAAAAGGATCTTGTGCAGATTGTTTTTACACATATGCAACAATATCTGATTAGTGTTGAATGGGAGTATATAAAAAAAAAAATCTGATTTTTTTTTGTGCTAGTGTAAATGCACCCTATTAGGTTGGATATCATTTTGCTAAATTTCTGCATACTTCATACTAACAGTGACTTTTTTTTCTCTTTTTTTAAAACCATGTCAGCTTCTATGGCTATGTTCCTGGTGAGAGACAGGTTTAGTTATTCATATTAAAACTAAGATGTTTAAGAGTCATTTTATTTAAAAACTTAAAACTATATTTGGATTTACTTGATTAAAAACCTTTTCAAAAGTATCAATCGAATAAAACAAGTTTCTCACAAGAGTAGTTTTGATTGGTTCAAGCCAGTACTGGCTCTTATAATCAGGTCAAAAACTGGGTCAATACCACAGTCCTCACTGACACTGACAGACATTATCAATTATCCATCTGCATACAGCTAAACTAACTATGGAAAGATCTGTAAATGAGTAATGGACTTATGAAGTGATTCCTCCTGATGAGCTGATAATATTGCTTAAAAAAAAAAGTTTTTGACTCCCAGACATTCAGGATGTGATAAAGCATACCTTAAAAATCTTGTTGATTTGATCAATCTCCGATTTGCCAGGGAATAAAGGTTTCTGTGTGAGGAGTTCTCCAAATATACAGCCGACCGACCACATGTCCACAGCTGTGGAGTATTCCTGAGAGAAGGAAACACGAGCGTGACTCAAACAAGCTGACATGACTGTAAAACACGAGGTTATCGACAGCCCAGTGAGCAACCACTAAAACAGAGCATGAGCAAGATCAACTGTCCACCATTATCACCAGTTTGACATTGTCATTTAGCAGACGCTTTTATCTAAAGCAACTTTCAAATGAGGACAATAGAAGCAATCAAAATCAACAAAAGAGCAATGATATGCAAGTGCTATAACAAGTCTCAGTTAGCTTAATGCAGTACCCGTAGCAAGTTTTTTTTTTGTTAATTATATAATAGATAAAAAGAAAACATAGAATAGAAAAAAAAAAAGAGAAAGCTAGTGTTTTGCTCGTTTCCACTGAGCAGTTCGGTACAGTATGGCATGCAATTACGTCCGTTTCCATTGTCAGAAGTTGTGAATGGTACCAAAATATCCATACCGTACCACAAAAAAAAAATAACGGTGTATTTTAGCATTTTATATTTTCACACAGACAATAGCCGTTTCTCAATATGCGTTCTTGTGGACTTGTGAAACGTCATTGCCCAAAAACCCGCGTAATTTTCAAAATATTACTGTTAGTGTGTCATGAAATGTAGTTAAGAGTTTTTCAGGCGAGAATGTAGTTGTTTAAAACTCAAATCTGTGGTTTATTTATAAAGATAGCGCCTATTTGGTAAGTTTGCGATGCTGATTTCAGAGCTCCAGGCGGTCAGCGGGCGCTCAGCGCTCATGTATCCGCCTCCAGCAGCCTTCGCTCGGCTAGTCCTTCTGACATCTGCCGCTGGCTCTGATGTGTCTGTAGTGATTAAACATGATACAATTCGCTTTGGGTATATTTAACAGGCATTCGTGCTCTCATGGATCCATTATTTATTCCTGGTCGTATCATTTTGGCTGAGCACAAAGTTGTGTTTAACTTTATATTAGGGGTGTCAACGTTAACGCATGTGATTAATCAAAAATTTTTAACGCGTCTATTTTTTTAGCGCAAATTAATCGTTTGATAAGGTTTGACCCCAACTTCTTCCCGTCATCGCAGCGCGGAAGGTTATCTATCATTGTGTGACGAGGGTACAGCGAACCAGTGTTGCCAGGGTAACGGCACAAGTGGGCTATTTTGAAAATACAGTCGTGGGGAAAAAATTACGGAGCCGTGGTTTGCGGTTTTTTGGGCTACTTTTATAATGTACTGCGGCCGCCCAAAGTGTATATAGACAAATAAAAATTTAAATAGATCCTTTTACTAATGTGTATTATACTTGGAATGTATCCCTGGCAACTTAAGAACGGAGAGGCGGTTGTAGCATCACAAACAACGTGAGTTTCAGCAGAGCAGCAGAAATAAACATGACAGCAGCCACTGTAGATTATATTAGATAATAAACACACGATTACGATAGATATGTCTGTTTGTGATTTTCTTGAGTGAATGTGTACATCTATGCTAATTTGTGCAGTGATATAAAAGGCTATAAATAGCATATTTTAACAACAGTAAACGACCAAATTCCACATGTGATCACAAAAGGAAGTTATTACAAACACTCGATGGTGGTTTGAAGTGAGTTCGGAGTAAAAGTGTACTATTAATCTCATAAATTGTCTTATGTAGCATGATGCTAATGTTTGCTCTAATGCAGCTGCAGAACAGGTCCAATTCTTCTTCATAATGCATTTTGTCATAATACTTCACATAAGGTCGCAAGAAAATGTTTTGTTGTATTTAGAAATACTTTTGATAATAGTTGGGTAAATGTATACTGGGATTGAAGCGATGTGGCTTGGTAAACGTTTTATTGCCAGTTTAAAGGCTGATAATGGCTGAATAAAAACAAAAGAATAATGATAAAAGAATAATAAGGATTATGTCTCATACCTGACTGAAGTGTGAAAGATTCTGTTTCCTTAAACTAGTTTGTCATGCATTTCTTTTTCAACACATTTACAGGTAAATCCTAGTATTTTAAATTTGCAATTAATCATGATTAATCACAGTCCGCGACTGTGATTAACACGATTACATTTTTTAATCAATTGACAGCACTACTTTATATATTTATTTTGAACTTTACCGTAGTACAGCGCTGACTTTGTAGCATACGTTTGACTGAATTGTTTGCTTTTGTCTTTATTTCTTCTAATATAAGCCTCTTATACTTTGTACTTATACTTTTATAATTGACTTCTTGTTCATTAAAACTGACATTTAACAAAAAGAGGTAGAGTTGTGCTTATTGTCACGTTTTATCGTCGATCGCTATTTTCCCGCATACACCACATCTATCAAGTAAGGGTACTGTTGGCGGTGGAAACGCAAGCCTGATCAGGGTGTTTGGTCCCGAACCGTACCGTACTGTACTGTACTGACCCGTACCGCTCAGTGGAAACCAGCCATTAGAGTTTATAAAGTTTTAAGAATCTACATTTTTCTTAAACTAACGCATCGTTTGGCTTCAGAAGCCCTTTATTAACACCCCGGAGCCGTGTGGAGTAGTTTTATGATGGATGGATACACTTTTTTTAGATTCAGAAACAGGGGCACCATTCACTGCAATTATACAGATTGGAGCAGACAGGACAGTGTGGAATATAGCTCCGAATGTGTTCGTCTGAAAGAGGAATGTCAGACACGTCTAGGATGCCCTGAGGGAGAGTAAATCTTTGGGTAATTTTTGGGTGAACTATCCCTTTAAAGGGTCATGTTTTGTTTTTTTTATAAAAAAAGAAAACAAATAGATAAAAGAACTAGAATAGAGAGTTAGAAAAGTGAGAAAAAGTGAGGTCTGTTCTCACTTTGAGCTTCTGTGTTCAATGTATTTGATGTGCACTTTTGTAATGATCTCTCATTCATTTATCTGCCATCTGAGGCGTTGTCCTGTTCCTATGGGTGGCTTCGGATTTGACTGGTAGACTGATTTTTACCTTTTATGGGCATTTTAACATTTATAAGGCCAATTTTTGGGAGTGAGTCATTGAGTTACTCATTCAAACGTCTGATCGATTCACTAACGAAACACCATCATGAGTTGCTCAGAGACACAAAACAGTTCTGCTGTGGCTTTGTTTGAAACTATTTTCATTGGTGAAATACAACAAAAACAGGAATTTGCGTCTAAAATGTAAGTCGCTTCACATTAACTTGTTTTTTTGAACTGTTGTATAAAATCAATAGGCGTGTTCGACTTTGACCATTCTGCACAGCGCCGCTTAAAGTCGAACGCACCTAATATCACATTTGCAATCATGCTGATATTTAGAGAAAAACTGCACTCTTTGTGTGATATCAACTATATCAGATGATATAAAAGACATTTTTATGCCCCATTTTTTGGGCGTTTTTGCCCCATATCTTGAATTTGGAAGAGCATTTTAATAGACAATCACACAGTGAATGCGTGAACTCTGAATGCAGTAGTCTAACCTATATCATGTATATGTGCACACACTCTGGGTGTGTTTTTGCGATATATTTGATAATGTTAGATCGCACAGTTAAAACTATATTATCGTAGATGATATACTGCACACCCATAATCTGTACACAAATGAACACTTCTTCAGAATGATTATTTTTGAGTGCCTGAACACTGGCTCCACAAACATCATGGCAGTGTTATCCACTGACCTTTGCCCCCAGCAGCAGATCAGGTGAGCGGTACCACAGTGTGACCACCACAGGTGTGTAGGGCTTGAGAGGAGAGCCGTACTCTCGAGCCAAACCAAAGTCTCCAATCTACAAAACACAGTCAAATCTTAGTTAATATTCCAAATCACACATAAGTAATACGACACATGGCGCTCTACTTTTGTGTCCTTAAACGCTTGTTTTTGTGTCGACAGCTTATAAAAACGTAGTTCTGGGTTTTTAGCTTGTTTACTGCACACCTCGTCACACAGCAGCTTTTAGACATTGTTCTGTTTTTTGTTATAAGTCAGAAATGACAAGGAGGCAGATTTCCGCAATACAAAGTCAATGGAGAGCTGGTGTGGGCGTGGTTTTAAGATTATGTGATATTCATCTGATTAATCTGTCTCTGTCTCTATTCATATAACACACTGCGCAGCTGATTATACAAACAAGCTGTTATGTGTAACCCGTGAATTCAGGGGATGATGACTGACCTTTAGAATGCCTTTGTGACTCAGCAGCAGGTTGGAGGTCTTCAGGTCACGATGAAGGATCCAGTTATCATGGAGATGACGGACACCTCTCAGCAGCTGAATCATCAGTGTTTTGACTTCACCTGCACAGGAAACAGAAGTAATGCGAGTGAAGCGCCTGATTATGGCAAGGATGAATAATTCAGTATGCTTTAGTGCGGTCAGGGTCGTACCGGGCAGGAAGGGCTGTTTCATGGTCTCCATTAGACTCTTCAGATCATGCTCCACGTAATTCATCACAATGTAGATTTTATCCATATTACTGCCCACGACGATCTCCTACAGAACGCAGAAAGCACAAGCAGGAGAGATTCAGTGACAGCCGAAACACACCATTAATGGGAAACCATGAAAAACAGGAAATAATCTAAAATAATTAGTGGTCACTCAAAGCAGGTTCACTTTAAATGAAGATGTTAAGTATGTATAAGCTATTAAATAATTAAACCCACCAAAAGTGAAATGCGCATCGTCAGGGTTTCAGCAGGTTTTATGAATTTAAGATTTTAAGATTTTAAACTGAAGGGAATGCAAGAATCAGTATGGTCTCTAAATGTAAATGTCTTGCATTAGCAATGAAAGCACAACTTGCAACAGATCTCCATTACTTTTTAACCAATTAAAAATGTATTATTTTCAAAAGTTGCATGCAGCGCAAATTAAATCAATATACATTCACTTGAGAAACAAAAGGACACGTCTTGTTTTCTGAGAAACTGATCAAATTATGTTTTATGATTAAAAACAAGAACAAATATCTGCCAATGGTTTCAGAAAAATTGGCTTAATTCAAAGGGAAATTTTCATGATATTTGTTAAGCATGAACTCATTTTCACTAATCATGCTTGCAATGCATGCACAATTTAATGCCCTGACTTTATCAATTTCAGACTTTCTGCTCTTTCTAAGGCCTTAAATTGTGGAAGGGCAAATTAAAACTTTGCGGAAACCCTGACCAGAGATATTTTTACACAGCTGTGGGTTTACAGTAGAGGCTAGAGTGTTTCTGACCCGGACGGTGACGATGTTGGGGTGCTGGGCCTTCAGGATGGTGTTGATCTCTCTGAGGGAGGTGATGGGAAAGCCCTCCTTCTCTTTCTCCATCTTCAGTCGTTTCAGGGCCACGATTTCATCCGTCTTCTTGTCTTTGGCTCTGTAGACGACGCCATAAGTGCCTTCTTCAATGCGGTTCAAGCACTGGAACTCCTCCACGCTCCGGCAGCCCTACACACAGCGGGACATCAGGTCACACACCTGCGCTGGACTGATGCGTAAGCAGCAGGTATGTCACAATCCTTGATATAATATCAAACCGTTCGGTACGACATCCACGGTTCAATACACGCTTGTGAATTGCAGTTTTCGGTTTTATTTCTCTCAAAATTGGCTGTGTGTCCGTGAGTTCACGTGCTGAGATAAGGAGATGATGAGCATCTTCCCTTGTAATGACATGCAATGATCAGCCTTTCTAAAGCTGTTGTCCAACAAAAGAGAACAATATAACTTTTTACTTCACAACATTAGTTGAGTGTTTGAAATAACTTCCTTTTGTGATCTGATGTGGCTTCATATCACAGAAGGAGGCAGAACATATTAGGAATGCACCGATAGGATTTTTGTGGGCCGATACCGATATTAACAAACAACTATTGGCCGATTCCGATATTGGTCAATTGCATAAGGCAGGGCTTAAAAACTTTTTCGATTGGTTCACTTCGAGCAGAAATGGCATTTAAAAGTTTCTGTTCCTGTTCCTCTTTATTATTGCCATTCCAAAACCAGTTTGAGTAGAAAAAAATACCAGTTAATAATATTTATTTTTACCTTTTCTGTGTCAATTATTATTATTATTATTATTATTATTATTATTATTATTATTATTATTATGTACAGCATTTTCTTTACTCAAAAAAAAAAAAAAAAAAAAAGTTTGCAGCATCGATAAAAAAAACCCCTATTCCTATAAGCGTTTTGAGAGGAAAAACAGCCTAAATTAGTAGTCTGTACGTCACATTTTATCATTTCATTCAGAAATAATGTAGGTTAAAATACCAGTAAATAAAGCAAAATATTTACAGACACCACAATTATATGAGGCACCGTATAGGGCTTAAATCAAACTTCACTCACGAAAACATACGAGACACTTGCATACACATATGAAACAGTCACACGTATACTAAGTGCTCAAACAAATATACCGGTATATGAAATGCATGCACACACACACACACACAAACTCTCCGCGCAGACACTTATGAGACTCACACAAACAAACTCTCCGCGCACATGAGACCCGAACAAACAAACACAAACTCTCCGCGCATATACACATATGAGACGCGAACAAACACTCAAACTCTCCGTGCGCATACACGGAACTCAACAGACATACAACTGATTGTCTCCATAAAGTTAATTAATAAACCATCGGTATCGGCCCTTTTCATGCCATTTCCGATATGCCGATGGCTTTAAAATCAAAAATCGGCAGATAAATATCAGTGGCCGATATATCGGTGCATCCCTAGAAAATATATTTATCTTGTAATAAATGTCGATTAGAAATAGCTTACAAATATACTTAATCATTATGAAAACACCAGAGATGGCTTGAAGAACACCAGTAAACCATTTATTGTCGCGGGCGAGTGTTTATTGTCCTTACATGTCATAATTTCAAACGTTTAACGTTATATCTTTTTTTTTATTCAGTTACAGCAATGTCTTTATCCATATTAGGGATTTCCTGGAATGTCATCAGTGTTACTTCTGTGATGCATATGTGGATTTTCTGCACGAGAGCGCCCTCTGGCATCCAGTAAGAATGAAACATTACATGTGTTTATAGCGCTCAATAATGGCCGATCCATCCCATTTTAGGTAAAAATCTAAGTAAAAATAAAAACTCAAAAGAAATGTTAAGCAGACGATAATAATCCACGCTTTTCCAGTGTACAGAGGTTTACAGGAGTTTTTGTTGTTAATTTGTTGCAAAAAACACTGATGTGCCAAGCTATCAGAACCGAACCGAACCGAAAACCGTTGTTAAAAACTAAGGTACTTATTGAACCGTGGACTAACTGTATTGTTGCATACCTAGTAAGCAGACAGGTGTATGCGAGCATGTGTACCTGTAAAGCCGGCAGGTATTTGGGCAGCTCTTTCTTCAGCTCTACGGGCGAGATGGGCGGTGATTCGGGGACATAGTTGTCTTCTGGAGTGGCTGAATGAGAGGGAGACTGTGGGGTGATGTCTCCTGCCTCCTCAGCTCCCACTTCTTCCTCTTCCTCACCGCTCACCTCGGAGTCATGATCAAACCGGGACTCTGGAACTGTCACAGCAACACGACACAACACAACCAGACTAATGTGAAAGATATTTGACAACTGCAGGTTTCATCTGGTCAGAGGAGAAATGGCCCCCCGACTGAGCCTGGTTTCTCCCAAGGTTTTTTTCTCCATTCTGTCACAGAGGGAGTTTTGGTTCCTTGCCGCTGTCGCCTCTACATTTACATTTCCAGCGATTATCGTCGATTTGATTTCACAGATACTATTTAAACTAAACTGAGCTAAACAATGACATCTCTGAATTCAATAATGAAATGCCTTTAACTGAAAATTGAATGTTTAATCTCATCATTATACATTACTGACACTCTATCCTCCAATTTGATACTGTTAAGTGCTTTGACACAATCTGTATTGTTAAAAGCACTTTATAAATAAAGGTGACTTGACAACACTAAAATATATCAAAGCAAATGCTCACTGGGAGGAATGTGGTTTCCATTCTCTCTGTCCTCTTCTTCCTCTTCTGACTGTTCTTCATCACTCATGGCACCTAAGCAAGATAAAATACGAACACCATAATAAATTGCATAATTCATGTACTTAATAAATACAAGTGTGATGCTCAACACTGCAAAAAAAAAAAATAATGCATAAAAACCTCAATTCAATGCGAGCAGATATAAAGGTAATGCTGCAATCACTATTCGCTCACTTTTACATTTCACTTTAACCACAATAGCCATAGCAGATTCAGTTTTTTGGCCCATATCTTGAATTTGGGGGGCATTTTTGTTTGTTTTAAATTCACATTTAGTCAAAACAACAACCACCACCAGAGCAATAGAATAGAAAAATAGAGAAAGCTAGTGTTAGAGTCTCTTTTTTAAAGAAAACAAGCAGTTAGAGAACAAATAGAGAGTGCAAGTGTAGAGAGTCAAGTGTTTTAAAAAATAAAAAAAAATAAAAAAAAATAAGAGAAAACAAATAATACAAATAGAATTAGAATAGAGAGTGCTAGAGTTAGAGATGTGAAGAGATGTGGTTTTAGCCGATTCTTGAAGATGGCTAAGGACTCAGTTGCTGGGATTGAGTTGGGCAGGTCATTTCACCAGGAGGGAACAGTTAATGTAAAAGTCCGTGAAAGTGATTATGTGCCTCTTTGGGATGGCACTACAATGCACTACAATACTATTCACTTGCAGAACACAAGCATCTAGAGGCACATAAGTCTGAAGTAATGAATTCAGGTAAAGGGGTGCAGAGCCAGTGCTGGTGTTGTAGGCAAACATTAAAGGCTCAATATGTAAGTTTTCGCCGCTAGAGGGCGCATATTCAAAACAAACAGAGAAACGAAGGCGTAGATTGATGACGTCGTGATTGCGTGTGGAATCATGGGAGTTGTTGTCTTCATCCCCACAGCCGATGCAATCATGTCCATGGATGAGCTAATGTATTAAAGACTTAAGGTCACTGTAGTATGAAGCAGGGTGGGGCTGAAAGTCATGGATGCGAAACGAGGCCGCTGAAGCGATTGCTAATGAAGGACGAGCGCAATACATGGCTCGAAGGCAGCGGAGCTTTTATTATGCCACAGTCGACCGCTTCCGCTTCTTCCAGTCATGCATATGTGAGGTAAAACAGCACTGTTTTATCATACTAGATACATTTGAGTGTGTTGAAAGTTCTGTTATAATGCTATTCTGTGCGGTCTAATAAAATGCATAACATATTAAAGTGTCTTTGGGGTTTCGTTGTTTTCTACAAAATAAAACCAGAAAATCGAGGATGTATGACGTCATTGGCAGGCAACGCAAGGACACGGTCCGTTACACTAGTTAAAATTGTTTATTTCTGGCTGTTTTTGAAGGAGTTATGGTTGATGTGCCTAACTGGATGGTGAAATTGTGATGAAACGATGGGTTTGCTGGAACCACAAGCAGTTCTGTCTTGGCAAGGTTGAGTTGAAGGTGATGGTCCTTCATCAAGCAAGAAATGTCTGTTAGACAAGCTGAGATGCGAGCAGCTATTGTCGGATCATCAGGATGGAATGAGATGTAGAGTTGAGTGTCATCAGCATAGCAGTGATATGAAAAGCCATGTTTCTGAATGACAGAACCTAGTTATGCCATGTAGACAGAGAAGAGAAGTGGTCCAAAAACTGAGCCCTGAGGCACCCCAGAAGCTAGATGTTGCGACTTGGACACCTCACCTCTCCAAGATACCTTGAAGGACCTATCTGAGAGGTAAGACTCAAACTGCGGTTCCTGAGATGCCCTTTGTCATAGGGTTGACAAGAGGATCTGGTGGTTAACCGTGTCAAAAACAGTGGACAGGTATTTTATATTTTATTATAGAATTCTGGTGGTATTTTTGCCTGAAGCACTGATTTGCACGAATAACCAATGAAAAAAATATCATGTGCATCTCTGTTGTGAAGTCATGCTGGTGCTTGTGCTCTATTTTGTGTGTTACTGAAGTTTCTGAGAGTAAAAGGAGGACTTAGTTGAACCACTGGCTCTGTGTCTTTTGGTTCATTATCATCTGCTACTGGCTAAACGGCAGCTCTACCTCATGATTCAACCTGCTGGACAGACTACAACTTACGATGCAGCGTCATAAACAGCCTGTGTTTGTTTGCTTAGACCAGAGGAGAACTAGTCCTGAAAACTGTTATTGAACTGACCTGAATCAACACGAACTGACTGGAGCTGAATATTGACAGTACTGTCTTGTTAGAGCTGCTTTACAGCAGAATTTGATTAGGTTTGCATCATTTATTCAGTTATTTTCCTGTTTATCTCTGTGAAGCTGCTTTGACACTATAAAGCACTAGAGAAATAATGGTGACCTGACTAGAACATAACACTGGTCATTCCATGATTTGAAGCCTTTTTATTTATCTAACCAGATGACCAGCCAGATAAATGACGGCATGGCAAGATGCTGTGGGACTGTTTTTGGTAGTTACGTTGCACAAAACCACAGAGACAAACATAAAAAAAACAGACTGACCTATAGCAGAAGAGTGTGTGTGTACTAACCTTCGCTGTGTTCTGACCCCTCAGAGTCTGATCCTGTCTCGGCCTCTTCATCTCCCTCACTCTGACTGCTGGACTCTTCTTCATCATTCTCCTCACCTTCTTCATCCTCAGACCCAGAGCCTGGCAAAACAAACACAGAGTCAACCTGCATCTCTCACACACATGCACAGACAGATAGACAGAGAGAGAGAGAGAGAGAGAGAGAGAGAGAGAGAGAGAGAGAGAGAGAGAGAGAGACAGAGAGAGAGAGACAGAGAGAGAGAGAGAGAGAGAGAGAGAGAGAGAGAGAGAGACAGAGACAGAGACAGAGAGAGAGAGACAGAGAGAGAGAGAGAGAGAGAGAGAGACAGAGAGAGAGAGAGAGAGAGACAGAGAGAGAGAGAGAGAGAGAGAGAGAGAGAGAGAGAGAGAGAGAGAGAGAGAGAGAGAGAGAGAGAGAGAGATGTACCCATTGATGACTCTGGTGTGCTGGTCTTCCTCTCACTGTCACTGATGTCCTGTAGTTCAGACAGGGGGTTTTTATCATCCATCTTAACCTCCCGCACTGCAAACACAAATAAAACAATGAGCTGTGTCACCTTTATTTGTACAGCGCTTCAGACAATACAAGTTGTGTCAAAGCAGATTCACAGTGATAATCAGGAAACAGCAGAAGCTCAAAACTCAACTATAAGGACATTAGGGATGCAACGATTATAGATTTTGTTGGTACGATTATAGTCTGAGGAATAATCACGGTTTCACGAATATTACAATTATTATGCATTTATTCATTTCACAACATAAAATCACATAAACACTCTTTAGATATTAAAGTGTTATTTATTGCTGCCTTTTGAAACAGAAATAACACAGTAACCAATACTACAGCACAAAATAATAATACTAAAGAAAAAAAAAAGTCCATCTCTCCTATTGGAATTTAAAAAGGTGACCTCTGCTCTGTAAACATCCACGTCAGTATTTCCCTTTTGAAAATAACAAATGTATTTGGTGTTTTCATTTCATTCTTTCTAAATTTCTTTTGGACCTGAGGTACAGAACTTGGAAAGATGGTGAAAAATAAATTGACTTATGAATAATACTATAACAGGGATGATAAATCACAATATTAATGAAGTATTATTAATATATGACTAATATTAACTTTATTTATCCCACAGAGGACACTGTTACTAATGAGGGAATAAACTAAACTATTATTGTAATCAACTGTCATCCATACTTATTCATTTTAATAATCTTTATTCATCTGTTTTTACATAAGGCCTGAGAAAATCATGTCTATTATTTTGGTTTGTGAGATCGAGATCGAGCTGCCCACAAACATTTAGGAGGACAGAAACGTGTTGTCAACGCTGCCCAGCAACTTTCATTAATAAAATAGCTTAGATACTGGATCGCTACATTATATTAATCAGCAAAGAGGGGGTAAAATGACTGTTTAAATAACTAAACTCAAATCTTCATTGTTTGTAGTGACGCAGATGCAGGTAGGCTAAAGCCTCGTTTATACTCGCGCCTGGCTCCGCTTCGCGAGCCTCCGCTGACTGCGCGCTTCACACACGCGCCGCGCTCTCTCTCACTGCACTATTTTATCTCTGAAGCGGCAGAATGTTCGAGCTAACGAACGTCGCGTCAGGTGGTCCTTGCCTTCACGTCGTGCATTAAAATCGTTTATTGCACAGCCAGAACAGGTTGGCTAGCTGTGCATTATCCCTTATGTATTCGCTCTTTAACAGCGATTTTTACGGCAATATTGATGTACCCAAATTTAAAATGGTCCCACACTATCGAATTCAGTCATTTCTCTGGTGGAAATAAAGGATCGCTGTTTGGTTCCTCTGTCATAGTTAATCTAGTAGCCTCCGTGTCTCTGATAAGCACGGCATTTTAAGCTGGTGCACCGCTAGTGTAACTTTGTTTTCGTTTTGCTCATGTTTCAACAGTTCCACTCCATACAACAGAAACACTCGGTGTAGCGGAGCCTTTACGATTAATTAACCGTGACGTTTTAAAGCGCGGTTAATCGTAAAACCGGTAAATCGCTGCATCCCTAAAGGACATTATGACTCTGTAACATTTAAACATGAACATTCTGTAAATGTTTTTAGGAAATGTGCCTTTCAAATAAATGTGACATGCAGAATAGGGCTGAGCAAAAAAAAAAGATTTTCCGATTAATCGTTTTTTAAAATGACGTCGATTTGATATCGATTTTAAAATGACGTCAATTTGATATCGATTTTCAAAAGCCGTGAATCGTTTTTTTCCCGGTTTTTCCCAGCAAACATTTAACACAAGATATGATTAACTTGAATCTTATAATTTGTCTTCTCCACTAGATGTTACAACGGAAAGCCTGTCATTCATTCAGAGCTCATCATGACGGCGATACTGTTGACAAGAACCAAGAACAAAGAAATATGCGTGATGTGCAATGCTCAGGTGAAATGCTACAAATCTGTGGAAGCATTTGACGTCACGCATAGGGCGCCATGATTTCCGCAATGAATGAATGGCCGATGACGCAGATGCTCTGTTTTGTTTACTACACACATACTAAAGCGCTGTTTTCAGCCTCTGTGGTCTCACTATATGACGATATGAACACACGAATATCATCTCCAGCTGCTCTGAGTCAATTCATTAGCATTTTGCTGTTTAATTTGAGAAAACTACTAAAGTTTGGTTTAACGTGAAGAAACTGACAGAAATATATTGTGCAGTCTTAAGACTCAATGTAACAATACTACTACTACTACTAATAAATATTAATAAAACTATTTTTAAAAGACAAAAATAAAATCACATTTGTTTTCTTTTAAATTTTTAACAAATCTATTTTAACAATAAACCTCTGTTGTTCAGCACTTTGTTTGCCAAAAATGAAAAGGGTTTAATTTTCATTTGATTTTAATTTGAAATTAATGTTTTATGCCTTCAATTGATTACCAGAAAAATTAAGAAAAACATTTTATAGGGCCCTATTGTTTAAAAAAATAAAAATAGGACCCTATACAAAAAAAGAACAGGTTTAAAATACAGGTCTGTGGATTTTAACTTTTTATTAATTCACCATTTGTAAACTGATCGTTATATTTACTTTCCACATAAGTTACAACACTTTTTAATTTACTTGTGACAGTTGTTACAGTATTTTGTGAGATTTTTCATAACCTCGCGCCTCAATGTCTCAAAAAAGATTGACAAGACGAGTTCTAACAGATCTGCAGAGTCAGCTAAAGATGAAACTAGCATAACTGATGGTGCTACAATAATGGCAGCGATTAAGTCCTTGGAAGCTGGAATTTACCAAAAGTTTGACGCGCATGCAGCTGAGTTCCGGAAACAAATATCCCTGCGAGAAGAGGTACACAATTAGCTAACGGCGGTAACTTCAGAAGTGAACGCGCACGAGGAAAGACCGACTAGCCTGGAAAATGCAACATCAGAGTGGACGACTAGTTTGCAAGTGCTTGAACCGACCGTGGCCTCCTTACAGAACAGGATTGCTGCTCTTCAAGCTAAGTGCACAGATTTGGAATGTCGTTCTCACAGAAGCAATTTGAGTCTTGTGGGTATTCTCGAGGGTATGGAGGGCACACAGCCCACAAAATTCATTGCAGAAGCACAGCAAGAAATATTCAGCCTTTGTGAACCCCCGCTTCTGGCCCGAGCCCATCGTACGCTGGCAGCACGAGTGCTGAGGTCCCGATCTGATGTGAAATATGGGCTGAGAGGTCTAACCGGCTTTCGAATCACACATGATGGTGTTGAGCACAAGTTTGATACACCAGCTGAAGCGATGGACTATGTGAAACGGCACATAATGACCCCTTAAAAAAAAAAAAAAAAAAAAAAGTTGGACACAAACTGTTTGGTTGAGGCAATTAAAAAGGTCAGCTGGTTAAAATTGCTGCCTGGCTTTCATAGACTAATCGAAAGATTGTATTATTTTTACTACCTGTTCTGTTGTAGACATTTTTGTCTTACAACCTGCTTTGTCTTGAGGTAAAGTAAATTGATCTTCACGGGAGTTCTCGATGTGGCGCAATAATAATGAACAGTTGAGAAAATTGTAGAGTTAAAAAATCCATTTTACTTCTCCCTTTTCTCTATTCTTTATAACAATATTTAAAATTTCAGTTTCATGTTTTGGTCGTAACATGATCTAGTGGTTTGCAGAGTTACGTTCGAGTTTCGATCAAAAGTGACTCGCACGTATCGTTGGGTGTTAACCCAGGGAAGCGCACACTCCGTCAAGGGTAGTGTTAGCTTGGTTCATAGGTGGAGAGTAGGTAAGGGGAATAAGGGTGGGCAAGGGATTCTGTCTCAAAGCTGAGTTCATTTCTAAGTGCATTCATTCTTCATGGTGTTCATTTTAGGGTTTTTATTTTATTTTATTCTGTTTGGTTCTTTTTTTGTTGTTTTAATTCTCTAAATATGATGTTCAAGTACCTTTCATTTAACACTCTCATATGGCAAACTCTTTGAGATATGTCAGCTGGAACTGTAAGGCTGTCAACAATCCTGTTAAGCGCAACCGAGTCGTAAACCATCTGAAGAGCTTAAGGGCAGACCTTGTTTTTTTGCAAGAAACACATATCCGTTCTGTTGACCACTTTAGATTAAAAAGGGATTGGGTTGGACAGGTTTTCCATTCAATATTTCACTCTAAATCTAGAGGTTGTGCAATTTTGGTGTATAAATCTGTTCCGTTTGTGGCCCAATTATGATGATCCTACTTTTATTTCCTCTTTTTTGTCATGTATTCCTAATATTCATTCACACCCGCTTATTTTAGCTGGGGACTTTGTGTTATGTCTCCTGTTCTTGATAGATCTTCCAAAAAGATCATAGCTCTATCAAAATGTGCCTCTGTTATCCACACATTCATGCAAAAGTATGGTATGTGTGATGCATTCCGCCATTTGCATCCATCTGAAAGGAAGTATTCTTTATTTCCCTCATGTTCACCAGACGTATTCTCGCATTGATTATTTCTTTTTGGACCATAAACTTTTTCCATACTTACAGGACTGTTCTTACCAAAGTATTGTAATTTCGGATCATGCACCAATTATATTAGATCTTCAGATTCCATATCAGTCACCTAAATTCTGTCAATGATGTCTTAATCCAGGTCTCCTATCTGACAAGGATTTTATTGAATTTATCTCTTCCAATATATCAAGCTTTATGGAGGTCAATACTACTCCAGGCATACCATACTCTACTATTTGGGAATGCCTGAAATGTTATTTGCATGGTCTAATATTTTCTTATTCATCCCGTAAAAATCAAGAGAAGAAAAGACATCTTAAAGAAATATCTAACTCCATAGCGCTTATTGACAGCCAGTATGCCTCGGATCCCTCTCCTGAACTTTTTGAAGAACGTCAGTTCTTACAGGCAGAATATGATATATTATCAACCGATGCGGCTGAAAAACTGATTCTGCGTGCTCAACATAGGGTTTACGAGCACAGTGAGAGGACAGGGAAGTAACTTGCCCGCCAGATTCGTGAGGCTGAAGCGTCTCAAATGATTCCCCAGCTAAGACTAGAAATCAGGAGCCATCACTGTAAACTATAAAGAAATAAATTCGGAATTTAAAGAATTTTATGTTAATTTATATTCCTCAGAATCCCCACCAGATGGTTTTGCAATGAACACTTTTCTTAATGGAATTGCCTTTTTAATATATTATATTCTTCCCAATCAAACAACCCAGAGGTGGTGCTGTCACTTGACGCAGAAAAGGATCTGCCAAATTTTCAAACCTATTATTGAGCAGCGAACATTAGGAATGTGTCATATTGGGTGCAGCAGGATCTACAATTAAAAAAGTCTCTGTGGGTACTGATGGAAGCTGCCGTGTGTATTCCAGCAACTTTATCATCCTTACTAAGTGTACCAGTTTCTTTTAAATACACTACTTTAATTTAAAAAAAAACCTAGTTGTTAAACATTCATTAAGGATTTGGTCTCAATTCCGTTTAGCGCCGGTTTTTTGTAATATTTCTTTTCCACCCTCTCTGATGGACGGGGCTTTTAACAACTGGAAGGAACATGGTTTAGCCACAGTTAGTCAGTTATACATAGCTAACAATTTTGCATCCTTTACACAACTTCGAGAGAAATTTGACTTACCCAGCTCTCATTTATTTAGATACTTTCAGATACGGAACTTTATTCGTAAGCGGCTTTCTAACTTTCCCTTTTTGCCAAATAAAAATATACTTGATGAGATTTTAGACCTATATACATCTTTGAAAGGGGTTATTTCTAAAATTGATACTATAATTAACACAAAACAATCCTCAATGCGCCCACTGAAGGCGGTCTGGGAGGAGGAATTGAATTTGATGCTTGGGGAGAATACCTGGGATCTAATTCTTGCCCGAATACACTCATCATCCATAAATGCTACACACACCCTCATTCAATTTAAGGTAGTGCACAGAGTTCATTGGTCTAGATCTAAATTAAACAAAATATATACGTTATTGCATTCTTTCTGGTTCTGTCCGAAACTGTTTGATTTCTGGAGGAAAGTCTTTAGATGCTTTTCTGTTATTTTTTCTTTACCATTGGACCCCAACCCCTTGACAGCATTGTTCGGCATTCTGCCAGAATCTGTCAGTTTAAACACATTACAGGCTGACAGTGTAGCCTTTGCATCTCTACTGGCTAGGCGACTTATTCTTGAATTGAATTGGAAGTCAGCAGCTCCTCCTCATCACCAACGGGTTTTTGACTTTTTACATGCTCTCAAGATGGAAGAGATTCGATTTGCAATAAAACAAAAGCCAAAACTTTTTTTGAAAGTCTGGAGCCCATTTCTGGAATATTTTAAGGAAACAACTATATCTTAATTTTATTTGTTTATTTTTATTTTCCCCTTTTTTATAACCTAAATATATATATTTTAAGTTAATTTTTCTCTTTCTTTCTTTTCTTTATATACTGTATTTGAATGTATAACTATGCACGACTGGTGTTTTCTTTTCTTTTTTTTCTTATCTGAATTAATGTGTGTTATAGATATGTAGATATGTGTATAATCTATATTATTTGTAAAATATTACAATATTTGCCTTAAACTTTTTGTCTGATCTAAGATTAAACAAATAAGAAAAAAAGAAAAAATCAAATCAAGAATTGAATCAAGAGCTTGCGAATCAGGACATCTGAATCGATACCCAGCCCTAATGCAGAATTTCTCTTCAGGACATGTAATGAAAGCTGGTAACAGTCTATTTGCTGCGAGACTGTAGTTCAACACAGAAATCACGCAGATGTATTAGACGTGAAGTGTAGTGCTGATGTATGTAGAAGAGGAAGACTGGGCGTGTAACCTGCTCGGCGTTGTTCGCTGCTCTCTGCTTTGGGCTCTCTCTGCTGGCGAGCAGGGCTGCGGCTGCGGCTGCGGCTGCGACTGCGGTGACGCGAGCGCCCTTTATCTGCATACTCATCTGCAGGAGCTCCTCTGTAATGAGACACAGGCCCTGAAACACAGTCAGCGGTGCATTAGTCCTGCAGAGCCTTAGGATTTTTTTTTTTGTTTGTTTTGGATTCCATTATTAATGGTTTAATTAAATGTAAATAATCAAAAAGAATATCTAATCAACTGAATTCATAAAACTTCAACAATTTAATAAAATGTTAACAATAGGGCCTGTGAAATGTTTTATTTTTCATAAATACGGTTATCTGTTTTAATCTTTCACATATTTATGATTTAATATAAATTTATTCCAAAAACATTGGCAATCAAATAAAGGCATAAGACATTAACAATTTAATTAGATGAAAATGTAGCTATTCTTCTATTTTTGGTAAATAGTGCCTGCACATCAGAAGTTTACGGTTTAAGTTGTGCAAATTCTCTAAACTATATTATTGTTATTATTACCTTGAGAAGTACATTCCACTATACAATAGTACATATATATTTATATAAATAGCATGCGATATTCTAGTGCATCTCGTCAGTAAAGCCGGTTCTGTGATCAGAAGTAAATCTCTATCACGTGCTTTCAGATGAAGCAGCATTTACTACACGGAGCCGTAGTTCACTGACAAGCTACGCAAAACCACATTCATAATCGCAGACGATATCATCGATGTTATACATCGATATTATGAAATCTTGCTGCGTTAATAAAGTTGTTTGTGTAGCTTCTCAGTGAATTACGGCTCTGTGTAGTAAATGTTGCTACATCTGAAAGCGTGTGAAAATACCACATTTAATAACTGTGAGATGATGTGGCTTCTCACACAGAATAAGGCACAATATTTCATAGCATTCTAAGCAGTGATAAAGGCATTGCATTATTATATACTTTATTACAATGAAAATGATAATAATAAGAACTCAGATAAACCACATTGTCGTAGTTGTGTGTTTATTAGTCACGCTGAATCAATGAAAGCAGTTCAATCTTGTTTATTCAGCTGGTGCTATAGGGATCTGCTGGGTTTCTTCTGCGGGGTGTATTTGGAGTGTCTCTGGCCTTCAGACGGAGATTTACTACTGATCACAGAACCCTGCTTCACTGACAACATACGCATGACTATCACAGCTTCTGCCTAATCACGACTGTGATTTCATTTCAATTTCTCGTTCAGCCCTATACATAAATATTAGTGCTGTCAATCGATTAAAATTTTTTAAAAAATCGTGTTAATCACAGTCGCGGCACTGTGATTAATCATGATCAATCGCAAATTTAAAACACTAGGATTTACCTGTAAATGTGTTGAAAAAGAAATGCATGACAAACTAGTTTAAGGAAACAGAAACTTTCACACTTCCGCCAGGTATGAGACATAATCCTTATTATTCTTTTATCATTATTCTTTTGTTTTTATTCAGCCATTATCAGCCTTTAAACTGGCAATAAAACGTTTACCAAGCCACATCGCTTCAATCCCAGTATACATTTACCCAACTATTATCAAAAGTATTTCTAAATGCAACAAAACATTTCTTGGGACCTTACATGAAGTATTATGACAAAATGCATTATGAAGAAGAATTGGACCTGTTCTGCAGCTGCATTAGAGCTAACATTAGCATCATGCTACATTAGACAATTTATGAGATTAATAGTACACTTTTACTCCGAACTCACTTCAAATCACCATCGAGTGTTTGTAATAACTTCCTTTTGCAATCACATGTGAAATTTGGTCGTTTAGTGTTGTTAAAATATGATATTTATAGCCTTTTATATCGCTGCACAAATTAGCATTTCAGATGTACACATTCAACTCAAGAAAATCACATACAGACCATATCCTATTGTCATTGTGTTTATTATCTTATATAATCTACAGTGGCTGTTGTCATGTTTATTTCTGCTGTAAAAGCCTTAACATGTATGCTCTGCTGAAACTCACGTTGTTTGTGATGCTACAACCGCCTCTCCGTTCTTAAGTTGCCAGGGATACATTCCAAGTATAATACACATTAGTAAAAAGGATCTTTTTAATTTTTATTTGTCTATATACACTTTGGGCGGCCGCGGTACATTATAGAAATAGCCCAATAAACCGCAACCCACAAGTTGCGGTCAAACCTTATCAAAACAATTAATTTGTGTTAAAAAAATATTAACGTGTTAATTTAAATTTTTTTGATTAAATCGCATGCGTTAACGTTGACACCCCTAATATATATACACACACATATACATTTGCAAATTTTTACAAATTTTGGGTACAGAAACAAAGAGTTAATTGGTTAACTTTATTAAATAGATACAGTCAAACCAAAATTTATTCAGACACCTTCAGCATTTCCCACATTATCACAGTTTTCCTGTAATAATGCAGGGAAACACTCGTTATAAGTCTCCTAACTGATATTTTCAGAAATAGAAGTCACGTTTTTCTTTTCATCTGAAACATGCTGAGATTTACATTCCAAAGGGACTCATGTAATGCAGAAACACTCATGAAGCAAACAAAACACGCCCAACGCACGCACGTATTTGTACTGGTGCAGAATGAGAGGGACAAGTACAGTACAGCCTAGCGCATTTCAGACTCCTAGTTTCACTCTCGCCAGAAAGTCGTGTATGCTTAAGGTTGAAAATAAATTATGTTCATAGTGAATGCCCCTATACATTGTCTTATATTTACGATTTAGTTTTAATCCAAATGATGCGTGTGCTAAGTGAACCAACATTAATAAAGATCACACAACAGAAGTGCGCTCTCTCTCTCTCTCCCTCTTGTTAAGTAACTTGTGCATTGTTTCACTTGTTTTTGATATATCCGACCGAACTACAAACTTTCCAGTGATGTCTGTGAGAAAGGGATATTCACTCGACAAGCTCGCGCATCTGTGCCGCCGCGCTCCATCCACTCAGCACTTTGCTTATCAGCTCACGCACATCAGCTATACAGGCGTTAATACTGAATGTTTAACATTATATTCATTGCATGAATATTCTTCGTAGACATCCTTAATCTCTAATAACTCTGATTCTCTCATTCTGCTGTTGCGTTTCTTTGTCTGAATATGGCACTTATCACATGCTGTGTGGTATCGGCGTTTGGTATCGGGGCATTTTAACGAATAAGAGTACAGGAGCTCAGTATCGGGCCCGGTGCATCCCAAATAAATAAATAAATATATATATATATATATGATTTCTGTCATGATTTCTTGAAGTTACACTGAACTTTTATTTTGGGGGGTACATATTCTCTGCTGTTGACGTACCGTCCCTGCGGAGGTCTCTGTCTTTGTGGTGCTCCGCTGCTCTCCTGTCTCTCTCCTTCAGCTCGCGCTGCTCTCTCTGCTCTTTCTGCTGCTGCTCACGGAGCTTGCGCTCTCTTTCCCGCTGACGCTCCAGCTGCTCCAGTCGATCCCTGCGGATTTCACATGAACACACAGGAGTCAGGACCAGCCGTGATCCTGTCATCAGGCTAAAGGCCAGAGACCTACACGTGCATGAAACCAGACGCTTTACACCACCACTGACTGACAAATCAGCAAAACAAGCTTTCTGACTTTAAACGTTCAACAGTCTGACGGCAACAACGTCCTTCAACTGATGACAACCAAAATCTTGCATCATATGAAATGCACATACCATAAATAAACACACACATTGTAATTCAAAAGATTGTGAAAGAAGTCTCTTTTGATCAAGTCTGCATTTATTTGATCAAAAACTTTTCTATGTGAATATCTGTTAAATCGTAATTTATTTCTGTGATCAAATCAGTATTTTCAGCATCATAACTCCAGTCTTCAGTGTCACATGACCCTTCAGAAATTATATGCTGATTTGCTGCTCCAGAAACATTTCTGATTATCAATGTTGAAAACAGTTGTGCTGCCCAATATTTTTTGTAGAAACTGTGATATTGTATTTTTCAGGATTCACAGATGAATAGAAGTTAAAAGGAACAGCATTTATTTGAAAAATAAATTCTCACATTATAAATGTCTGTACTGTCACTTTTGATGAGTTTAATACTTCCTTGCTGAATAAAAGTATTTAAAATTTGTAGTTTACTTATTACTAGAGCCCAACCGATATATCGTTCTGCCGATTTTATCGGCCGATATGAGCCTAATGCAGATATATCGGTATCGGCGAATATGCTGCTGAATATGAACACTTTTTTTTTCAGGACATATAGACCTTTTTCTGGAGTAAACGATAAGCACCACCATTACTCAGATGACATGCTTCTAAATGGTGTAATTATTTAGTTTGCTCCATAGTTTGCTATTGGCAACCCAGGTCACTGTAGTGTAGAGATGCATGGATGAGCTCGAACTTCACCAGAGTCCGCTGCTTCAAATTATCCACCCACCTCCCACCCACACCTATATTTGATCCTCATATTACAATGATTAGAAATCTTTGTTCTCTTTCATCATCTCGTCTTTGAGATCCATCTATGGGAAGGGCATCCGTGCCTGACATCTGCAGAAGCATCCAACTGCACCAAGTCTGGCTCGACAGACAGGAGTGTGTGCCCAATGGCAGGTAAGGGGCTGCCCCTTACCAGATCGCATAAAAGCCCCAGCACGCGCTACCTTTCCTCAGTTGACATTCACTTCTCGCGACCTCTGGAATTTTCACAGCTTGTTGGTTTTTGACATTCACTACTGTCTACAGGAAGACACATCTTGCATCAGCCTCCACCAGACATGTCTGTCACTTTGCCAGGTTTGCGGTTATATTCTGCAAGCTACCCACGCTTGTATTTATTGCTAGGCTACCCGCCTCTTACCTCGCCTTTTTCTCACTCCACTGTCCGATCTCATGGCTCTTTCGAAATCGAATCCAGCTACCCCGGTGTACAAACAGAAGTAGACCTGCCCGGCCGCGTGCAGCGCCCTCATTGCCGCTAGGGATCCCCATCCCTTTTGAGTTGTTAACTTCTCGACAGCTCGGACGACGAGGAGGCCATCCCGTCATCTGTAGCCCCGCAGGCTCCCGCTGCTCTGCCGCAGTCGGTCCTTTTTTGAGTTTTGTGAGCGGCGGCTGCTCGCCTCAAAATCGAATGGCCAGCATCTCAGAATGCGTCGGAGCAGGAACGGGAAGAGTACGACGGAAAACTTTTTTTCTCCTTTGTTCCAAACCTCCTTTGTTTCTCCAAAACGAACATAAGAAGCAACATCTCCGGCACCTCACGTGAAAAATAGTTTCCCGAAAATGCATGTGAACTCAAGTCAGAAAGCTCTAATACACATCCAACAAATCTTTGCAGTAACGCGAGCGTGCCATTTTCACATTCTGACTTAAAAGCACAGAGCATCCGAGGAGTGCGTGAATGCAGAAATTACACTCGCTCTGACTGCAGCAGGTAGCCCTCCATTAACTAGCTAAGCTAAACATTCTTAAATGAAAATGCCTAAAGCTAAAATTCTTATATTCACGTTTTTAAACCTGTTGTCCAACAAAACAGAACATTATAACCTTTTTAGTCCACAACACCAGTTAAATGCTTCCTTTAGTGATCTGATGTAGCTTCTTGTCACAGAATGAGGCAGAAAATATGTTCCATAGGCTACTAATACATCGATTGGCAATGGATTATAAATATACTTAATTATTATGAAAATACCAGAGATGGCTTGAATAACACAGATAAACTTTACATTGTCGTAGTCGAGTGTTTATTGTATTTTGTTTTATCATTCAAAACGTTTATATCTTGTTTACTCAGTTACATACATAGCAATGCATTTGTCCATATTGGGGATTTCCTGGAGCTTCATGAGTTCTGCTACTTCTGTGACTGGATGTGTGGATTTTTTGTGCGAGGGCGCCCTCTGGCATCCAGTATGAATAAAAAAGACATGTGTTTAGTGCTAATGGCCAATCCAATTATTAATTGGTAATTTTTATTTATTTTTAATTATTTGTAAGTATCGGTTCAGGCACCGGTACCATTTTAAAAGTATCGATTTGGTATCGAAAAAAAAAACGATACCCAACCCTAGTCACAGTGACGCGCTCGTGCACAGCAGTGCTGCGTCATTGAAGGAATGCAGAGTTCTACACTCAGGGGACCCCCCTCGGGCCATCAAGTTGCGGAAAGTGGTAACGACCACTTGTCGAGGGGGAACCCACTCTATGGAGAATGGCGCCTGCACCCTCAGATAGTGGGCCTGCTGTGGAAGAGGTTCGGTCAGGCAGGCGTCGATCTCTTCGCCTCACGCGAAAATGCCCACTGTTCTATGTACAGAGATCATCCCTCTTCTGTATGCCCAGCCGTGGCCCTCCCATTACGCACAGACCTCCTGTCCCAAGTGAAGGGGGAAATCTACCATCCTCACCCGGACAGGGTGGCCCTCTGGGCATGGCCCGTGAGAGGGCTAACTTAAGCACATTGGGTCTCCCTCACGTGTTGTTGCTACTATTCAAAATGCTAGAGCCTCTTCGACACACTCCCTTTATGACTGTAAGTGGCGTGTGTTTGAGGAGTGGTGTGAGGGGCGGCAGCTGATATATCAGTGCTCAGTCGCTGGCATTTTGGGTTTTTTACAAGACCTTAATCGATGCTGGGAAATCTTTCTCCAAGGTTAAGGTTTAAGGTTTATTTAGCGGCTATCACTGCATGTCACATTGGGTTTGACGGCACCACGGTGGGGCAACATCCCCTTATTCGTAGATTTATGAAAGGTGCCTGCTGTTCTCTTCCAGTCACTAAAAGGGTGGTTCCAGAATGGGACCTCTCCATGGTGCTGGAGGCCTTGTCTCAATGGCCTTTTGAGCCCCTGGGAGAAATCTCTCTTAAGCTTCTGCCTTTCAAGACAGCTCTACTCCTGGCCTTGGCTTCCGCCAAACGTGTCAGTGATTTGCACGCACTCTCTGTTCATCCCTCGTGCACTAAATTCTCTCAGTGGAGAAAAGGCCTTTCTCAGGCCTAATCCTGCCTTTATGCCTAAATGCTTCCCAGCTTTCACTTGTGTGGTGCTTGAGCTTTCCGCTTTTCACCCTCCTCCTTTTTCCTCTGCGGAGGATCAGAAGCTGAATGCTTTATGTCCTGTTCGTGCCCTGCTGTTGTGTTGACAGGACCAGCCCTTTCAGAAGACATGACCAGCTCTTCAAAATTTCACAGAATCTGTCATATTTGTGATGAATAAATAAAAAACAGGTCAGTACATGTCAGGTCAGGACCCCCTGGGGTCGAAGCCCGCACCAGTGCGGTCTGTCTTGTATTTTCTTTATGACCGCGAAAATGAGTTTTGATCGTTCAGATAAGAATAAGGTATCGTTTGAAACTGCAAAGGGTCTACTTTTATTTCTGTGTAGTCATAATAACAACAACACAATGTGCTTTTCTAAAATAAAGAAAATAAACAGGGTGCGGTCTGTCACCTCTCTTCACAGACACGTAAATGAAACAACACGAATCTCCGCAAATGCTCGCCTCAAATACATGAGAAATATATGCATAGAATATATGCATAGAAAGCTTAAAATGTCTACTTTTAAATGAAGTAAGTCACGTCCAAAACATATTCTCTGTTAAAGTAATGCGATGTCCAGTTTTCCCCATCTCAACTCATATCTAATGCGGTCACACCCACGCACCGATCACAACTTTTCAGATTCAAACATCCACGTCAGGCGCGCGATTGTAAACACCCACGTTGCCTCCGCATAAAGTCCTTCAGAGCACATAAACAATATACACTATGGAAATGCCAGGTAGCCTATGTGATGTTCATTTATATATTTCAACATGACACACTACCAGTCAAAAGTTCTTGAAAAGTAAGATTCATGTTTTTGTAAAGAATTCTCTTCTGCTCACCAAGCCTGCATTTATTTGATCCAAAATGCATAAAGTTGTATTTGCTAAAGCAGTAATATTGTCAAATATTTTTACTATTTAAAATAACTGCTTTCCGTTTGAATATACTTTATTCCTGTGATCAAAGCTAAATTTTCAGCATCATTACTCCAGTCTTACTCCAAGTGTAACAATATACACTATACCATTCAAAAGCTTGGAGTCAGTATATATAGAAATTAAAACTTTTATTTAGCACACAAGTGATGATAAAGACATTTATCAAGTTGCAAACGATGCTGTTTTTCTGAACTTTCTATTCACCAAAAAAAAAAAAAAACCTGAACAATTCTTCTCGGCTCTTTCTGGAGTAATTATGCTAAAAAGTCAGCTTTGATTGTTCCTAATAAACTGTTTAACTGCACTCGCAAGTGAATCTCAAGCTATTTTGCCAAGTTATCTTTTGGCGCTAATACTGTCAAAACACACAAGGTTTACATATAGGCTCAGCTGGTTATGTCTAAAATGAAAGTAAACAGTTGAGAGAAAAACGGATGCGTGCCTGTATATTAGATGCGTGCAGGTCTTAAAGGGACAGTAGGCCTATTAAACATGCAGCCAACTGTCATTAAAAGAATAGATCACCCTAAAATTAAATTTCTGTCATTATTTACTCACTGTCACATTGTCCCAAACCTGTATTAATGTATTTCTTGTGCTGAACACAAATGATGATATTTTGAAGAATGTGGGTAACCAAAAAGTTGCTAGTCCACAATTTGATAGTAGGGGGGGGGGGAAATAATATGGAAGTCATTGTGGACCAGCAACTGTTTGGTCTTCCACCTTCCTCAAAATAGCATTTATGTTCAGAAGAAGAAAGAAACTCACTCAGGTTTAAAACAACTTTTGAGTAAGTAAATGGTGGTATAAAAATAACACTATGACAGAACTGACAGACAGATGACAATTTTTATTTTTGGGTGAAATATTCCTTTAACTTAATAAAACAACAAAACACAAAGAGAAAAATCACTCACTGGTCTTCACTGAAGAAATTTAATACAGTTGCTTTAGTAATCAGTCTATATAGTGTTTTGTTTTTATATTTGTTCATTCAATTTCTTGAATGCTCCTGCTAAATACACCTATTGTACCTGAAAATAAAGCAGTTTGTTTTATTTGTATATTATGTGTAGTTGTAATGTGTATCTTTGTTCTTATTTTTAATAGCAAAGATAAAATGATGACAAAGATTTTTATCTTCGCCCACTTTGACCTAAATATCTGCATTTTTTTTTATTGTTACTTTGAAAGGCTTTTTCTTTATAATAAGGAAACTAGTTTGGCTGTAGTGCTTCGACAACTTACAAAATAGTAAAACTAACATGAAAAAGAATCGTGATAAAATAGTAAATAGTGATATTTATATATTAATATAATAATCGTGATATTATATTTCTTCCATATCACCACCCCTACTGCTAACATATTATTGTAGCCCAGTTTGTGCTGATTACAGTGTCATTAGACTTTAGCCATTTATATGTTTATAAGCAACTGAAAAAAGCAGAAATGTCAGGGCATGTCAAAACTTCTCCAGGCCCCCAAAACACCCTCAGACCCCAGAGGGTTAAATCAAATTGTGATATAGACTAGTGTCTGTGAATATTAAACTGCAAAAAGACTACTTAAATACAAATCCTCATGTTCTGCTTGTTCATTTGATTACCAGAAAATACACAACACAGAATTTGTGAAAAAAATGTTATTAATTATTCATTTTAGATTAATTACTTTATTTATAAAATTTTTTGGAAAAGCTGTGCCTCCTGCATAAACCTGCCCCTGTTGGATTGGCAGTAGCTTGTTGCCCTACACAGTTACCTTGTTTATTTTCTATACTTTAAGTTTTTAATACTCTAATCCAGTGGTTTTCAAACTTGTTCCTGGGGACCCACAGCTCTGCACATTTTGCATGTCTCCCTAATTTACACACCTGATTCAGATCATCAGCTCATTAGGAAAGAGCTCCATGAACTCAAATGAGTGTGTCAGATAAGGGAGACATGTAAAATATGCAGAGCAGTGGGTCCCGAGGAACAGGATTGAAAATCACTGCTCTAATCAGCAGGGGCACGGACAAATATGGATGCTTTATGCAAATGTATATTTTTTATTATTGAAACCATAGTCAACATAGAGCATGAAGAGTAGACATGTTTCATAGACGTTTTTTCAAAGAACTTGTTCATGTCTATTACACACATGAAAAAATAAATACCAGGTTCCCATTACTTCTCTTTCTTTGCACTGAGCAATTTACTTACACAAACATTTTTGCAGGACAGGGCAGCTCACTTCTTCTGAAAATGCAAAATGTACATTTATTATTTATTATTACATTTGTTTGCCTCTCTGTGCCCACATACTGTATTTTGATGCAGCTAAATTCTCAATAAAACTGTTTTCATTGGTATATTTTACTGTTTCTGTTGTCAGACAACGGGATGAATATGAAATAGTGACTGAAACGCAACCCATTAAGACTACACAACCAGCTCTCCCTTCCAAGATGTTAATCTGCACAAAAATCCTGATAATCGAGCCGTTGTCTGATAAAATCAAAAACACATAAGAAAGACAATAGCTGTGCTGTGATTTTGGCTATACTTGCATGTAAAATTAGAGAAGCAACATAATATCTGTGTTTAACTGAAAGGGCTGCTCCTCTCCGCCGCTCGCTGAACAGAGCAGACGCACAGAGAGAGAGAGGTGTGCGCGCACGCTGGGACAGCATATATACATATTCTTTTGATGTATATGCTGTATTTTGTATACAGTACCAGTCAAAAGTTTGGACACACGAATGGGAAGTGGCTCCAAACTTTTGACTGGGGCTGTACTATAAAATACACAAAGAATATCGGCCGATAAATCGATATCTAACTTTTTTTACTCCCCAATATCGGTTTTGCCCCCCCCCCCCAAAAAAAACATATCGGTCGGGCTCTACTTATTACATTTATTTTTAATAAAAGCATTAATTCCTCCACCCTCTCTTTAATTAGTGTGTCACAACTTCCACAAAAATATTAAGCAGCAAAACCTAATTAATGATTTTGATAATTATTTTTCACAGCATCAATGTTTTTACTTTATTTTTGATCAAATAAAGGCTGTGGGGGTGTGTGTGTGTGTGTGTGTGTGTGTGTGTGGCTGGGTATTGATTCAGATGTCCCGATTCGATTCCAATTCTCAAGCTCTCGATTCGATTCTCGATTTTTTTATTACATTCAGTGAACATTTTTAATACTAAAACAATAAAAGCTATTGATATTTCTAAAAAATGAACAGTAAACATCAGTTTACAAATGGTGAATTAATAAAAAGAAATTAAGATCCACAGGCCTGTATTTTAAACCTATTCTTTTTTTTTGTATAGGATCCTTTCTTAAACAATAATAGGGCCCTATAAAAGGTTCTTCTTAATTTTTCTGGTAATCAGATAAAGGCATAAAATATTAATTTATCCTAATCAAATGAAAATTAAACCCTTTTATTTTTTGACAAACAAAGTGCTGCACAACAGAGGTTTACTGTTAAAATTCAAAAGAAAACAAATGGGATTATTGCTTTAAAAATAAAGATTTATTAATATTTATTATTAGTAGTAGTAGTAGTAGTAGTAGTAGTAGTAGCATTGAGTCTTAAGACTGCTCTTAACGTTAAACTAAACTTATTTTGACAGGTTGCCGTGAGGAACTTGCAGCTGCTGTGATGACGGTAGTTTTCTCAAATTAAACTGTAAAATGCTAATGAAATTACTCTCAGCAGTGTGTTAATATCATCATATAGTGAGACGGCAGAAGATGAAAACACTGCGAGCGCGCTTTAGTATGTGTGTGGTAAACAAAACAGTGTGTCGCGCCATTCATTCATTCATTCATTGCGGAAATCATGGCGCCTTATGCGTGATATCAAATGCTTCCACAGATTTATAGTATTACTATAGCTTTCACCTGAGCATTACGAATCACGCGTATGGCTTTGTTCTTGGTTCTCATCAACAGTATCTCCGCAATAAGCACTGAATGAATGGTAAATAAGGCTGATATCTAGTGGAGAAGACTAATGATAAGAATCACATTAATCAGATCTTGTTTTAAATGGGTGCTGAAATAAATACCGGAAAAGATCGATCCGCAGCTTTTGAGAATCGATATCAAATCGGAAAAAAAGAAAGAAAAAGAAAACGATTAATCGAAAAATCATTTTTTTTTGCCCAGCCCTGTGAGTGTGTGTGTGTGTGAGAGAGTGAGTGAGTGAGTGAGTGAGTATCAGTGAGTGAGTGAGTGAGTGAGTGAGTGTGTGTGTGTGTGTGTATCAGTGTGCGCGTTTTTGTGAAAAGTCAGGACATAGATGTGTATAATAACAAAGGTATGGCAGGTATTACAAGTTGAAGGTGGCATCTCAGGACATTGACCCATGTCCCCACTTTTCAAAACGCTTATAAATCACTCAGAATGAGGTTTTTTTGGGGAAAGTTGAAATGCACAGTCTCCTGTAAGGGGTAGGTTTAGGTGTAGGGTTGGTGTAGGACAATAGCACATACAGTAAGTACAGTATAAAAACCATTACGCCTATGGAATGTCCCCACTTTTCACAAAAACGAACATGTGTGAGTGTGTGTGCGTATCAGTGAGTGTGAGTGAGTGAGAGAGAGAGAGAGAGAGACTGTGTGTGTATCAGTGTGTGTGTGTATATCAGTGAGTGTGTGTGTGTGTGCGCGTTCTTGTGAAAAGTCAGGACATAGATGTGTATAATGACGAGGGTATGGCAGGTATTACAAGGTGAAGCTGACTTTTCAGGACATTGACCCATGTCCCCACTTTTCAAAACGCTTATAAATCACACAGAGTGAGGTTTTGGTCTCCTGTAAGGGGTAGGTTTAGGTGTAGGGTTGGTGTAGGGCAATAGCACATACAGTAAGTACAGTATAAAAACCATTATGCCTATGGGATGTCCCCACTTTTCACAAAAAATGAGAGAGTATGTGAGAGAGTGTGTGTGTGTGTGTGTGTGAGAGAGAGAGTGACCTCTCTCGGCGGGAGTGAGCTCTGGCTTGATCCCTCCTCCGTTTCTCACGTTCGTAATCTTGTCGAGATTTACTGTCCTCCCGCCAGGGTCTCTTCCTTCTCTCGTCTTCTCGCTCCTCTTTGTCTTTTGTGCGCACGTGTTTCCCAGCTGTAAACACAACATCAGACAAACACAATTGACCACCTGCAAAGCTCCAAACAAAAAACTGTAGTGATAATTCAGACGCTTCGTGTCCTGACTTTAATGAACTGAATGTCTCTTTCTAACCAAGCTCAAAAGGTCAAGCAGATTTACTTATAATTTCATTGTATAAGCATATGCAATGACAATAATAAAGATCTAAGATCTAATTCATAAACAGTTCATCAATGAAAATCTTTAAATGAACATTTCCAGCATTAGTGCTTAGGGTCAGTGCTGAAAATCCTAGATTCATTGATATTGGCATCCATTTTTTAAACCTCGCAAATGTTTGATTTTCTGGGATGTATTTTATACTGCCATTGCAAATTTAACTGATTTGTTATTATAATAATGTTATCTAATTGGTGGCAGGTTTGTCTGGATAAGGTGCAGACCTCCTTCTGCAGAATGGCTCCTGTGCCTCCTCTTGTCCTTCCTCTTCTCCTCTTTTCTGTGGTAGGATTTGTCTTTTCTTGTCATCTGCTGCGGGGGTTTGATGGCCAGAGACTCGTCCTCCTCTCCTCTGCAGAAACACATTCAAACAGACACAGAACAGAGTTACAGCAGCCGTTATTAACGTTCCCATGCTGCACACTAGCATTCAACCTCTCACAAACACGACAGTAACCTGTCTTCAGTCGAGTCTTCCCGTGTGTAGGGTGAATTCCTTATTGTTATTTCCATCCTGTGGTCTCGTAGCTCTCCTTCCTCCGGAGTGTCCCGTTTGGACTCCCGATCATCCGTCTGCCAGAAACAAATCATTCGACACAGAGAAAGACCATTTAAAGTGCAACAGATCCATCATTACAGTGGACATTAGCAACCCTTCACTCCTACGGAGCACTGCGAATTATGCAATCCATCTCCCTACTCTCTCAATAATAGCACATTTAGATGCAACAGCAAAAATGTATGCGGTTAGCGGTAAATATTTTACTATAAACTTCAAATATATTGTTGGCATACTCATAATCAATCAGTCAACTGCCTGAACACATTGCCATGCGATGAGTATAATAGGACCCTATGATTTCCGTGATGTGGAAAACACAGACAGAATCGTGGAATCCAGTCAATAAAAGTGGAATCTACCGTATAACGTGGAACGTCACCGAATGTGTCAAATTCTGAATGAATTGATCAGAAGTAGGTCATTACACAAGTCAAATCGCGATATGGACTAGTATCTGTAAAGATCAAGCTGCAAAAATACCATTTAAATATGAATCCTGCATGTTCTGCGTGTCTCTGTGTGAATGAATGGCGCAGACGCGAGGTTTTGTTTACTACACACATACTGAAGCGTGTGCCGCTCACGGTGTTTTCAGCGTCTGTCGTCTCACTAAATGAGGACATAAACACATGAACATCCCCAGAACTGCTCTGAGAGCGTTTTACCGCTTAATTTGAGCAAAACTAGCATCATATCACACACAGAAATGTAAAGGTATTCATGGCAACCCGTCAAAATAAGTCCACTTTAACTTTAAGACATTGTACCAGAAATATATTACTATTATTTAGCAGAATGTACTTAATGCTACTACTAATAAAATGAAACTAGAGAATAAATCACACAACATTTCTTCCATGTTTTAATTTTAATAGTAAATCCCCTTTGTTTGCCAAAAAAAAAAAAAAGTCTGCGTAATTTTCAATTAAAAGATAAATAAAATGAATGTGTTATGCCTTCATTTGATAACCAGAAACATTTCATAAGGCTATTTTAAGAATAAATTTGAATACTTATGCATTCAAATAAAACACAGAATTTAACAACAATAAAACATATGGTAAGTAAAAATTTAATTTCATAGAGCCCTAAACATGTACTTTTTGTTAAACCTTTAATAAATTGATGTGAAAAGTTTCAAGATTTTAATTAATTAGACATGCTTTTTCATTAATACAATTTTATTTAACCATTAAAAACAAGTCGAGAAAAATTAAAACAAAATGGAATCCAGAAAAATTAAAATGGAAAACGAAGTTTGGAAAAAAATCTAAATGGAATTTGGGGAAAAGAGCCCAACGTTCCAGCCATGCAAGAAAACCAAGTCGTCTTTAGATAATGTTGTTAAATAGAGAAAAACATTTCACATTTAAATAACTTCTAGCCTATGCCTTGGAACAATAAAGTCTTAAAAGCAGCCAATACTAATTCCCGAAGTTATCTTTATGCCATATGTATGTAAATTCTTGGGGGGGCGGCATTTAAAACTGTATCATTTTAAGAGAGGTTGATGATACTTTAAATGTATTAATGTAAGTTACTACATCAATTCACAAGTGGTACAATTTGCTCAGGCCAATGGTTTGAGTGTATTTGTGACTTTTTCTTTTTTTGTATGACATTAAAACTCTTTTCAGAATTAACATGTACATAATACATTTAAGGCTACATAAGATTAATCAAAACAAACGTGTTTGTGTCTTAGAACCTTAGGCCTATTCACTTTATTATTCCCGTAAGAGCGAGCGCAGCCATTTGTAAGTTTAATGTATCTGGCTCCCGGTGTCATTCACATCCAGCTGTATGTAGCTGTACTAAACCGCTCGTTTAGCTGCTTGATACTGCAAACTGGTGTGCCTTACCATGTTATTTTAACGTATTCTCTTAATTATGAACACACTGGTTTATAGTGCAAAACAGTTTCACCGTTTACTGCACGTTGTTATTCTTCTCTACGCCGGCTAATGAACCAGAAGTCTCACACATTCACAGGAAACAGCGCTGAAAAATAAGGTGGATACAGCTTTTAATGCAGGCACTGAAATGACATTCACTATGTGTTACAGTGCAAATATTTTGAGTGTCTCTTTTCCTATAAAAACCACCATTGTCTCTTATTTTCCTTTAGTTGGCAAGCCTAGTTAATGTCTAACACGAAGTGTGCTGCTTGTATAAGTTGGATATGGTTTATGACTCAAGGGCTGGAAATGAGGGGGACGGGACGGGGACGGAAAGGTTTATTTGGAAATTAAAGGATTTCTATATTTTATCCACTCAAAAGACTATGAATGCGATCCCAGTTCTGCACATAAACCTGGCGCGATATATTTGTGGCTATGGTTCCCTGCACAATGCCTCTTTTGTGATTGGCCATAATACCTGCAGACCGTAGCCAATAGAAACTCTTCTCTCACAGCGCAGATCGTGAAAGCAGACTGCGGTTTTGTCATTCATTATAACACAGTGTGTAGTGTAGAGAGCTGCATTCATTAAAACTGAAGTTTGTGAGATCGCGATGAACTAAAGGGAGTTTGCAAATGTGAAATTATATTTGTACGACAGTTTTATACATTTTTGATTTTATACAAAAGTTAATATTAAGTGACTTACATTTTAGGAACACTATTGTCTGATTGTGCTCCATTTCATCAGCTGATCCGCTGCGCATCTCCAAACAAACGCAGCGCTGTTTCGTTTTATGAATGAATCTTTGCTTTTGAACAAATCTAGTGAGTCAATGATTCAATGACCCGTTCATAAAGAGAGTCACTTGCTTCGTTCCTCAATGAATCAGCCGTTTGAATGAATCGAGTGACTGAACGATTCAGTGACAAAGCAGTGACTTGCTGCCACCTACTGCCGAGTCATTTCAATCATTTAATGTGTCTATATTTAAAACATTAATTTCATAACATTGTTATTATGAAATGCATTAATACCACCTCTGAGACTCGTCAAAAAGTCTGTAAATAGCCTATTCCTTCATGCCATATTTGTGCTTTTCTGTGCCGTGCAGCGATTTCATTTGACTGGTTACTTATTCTTCCTGACTGTATCTTATTATTTCAATTGAATTTATTGTTTAATTAAAATTTTCGACAAAAGTTTATAAATCTACATTTTTTGGGACACACATTTAATGAAGCTAGAGGCATTACAAAGGTGAAAAAAGACCTTTACCGAGTCAAATAATGCCTTTGGGAAGGTTAATTTCTGTCATTGATCAGAAGGTGCTCCTCATTTATGAATTTTTTTGCGTAGAGACCTTAAGGTGTTAATGTTACCTTTTAAAAACTAATTGAATGTTACCTAATAAAAACTGTAGATCATTGTGATAAATGATGTGCGTGTTCTAATGTGTTGGGCTCTCCCTCGTTGGATATATACAGGAGGAACACAGAGTGGTGTGTCGATGTGTGAGATGCTGTGCTTGTGACACCAGCTCACGGCTGTCTGTCACGGTGCTCGTTTTTGGGACATGGCCGACAACAAAAACTAAACTATCAGAATTGCAGGTGCCTGTCTTAATATCCAAGAAGGTTTAGAGAAAATATGAATGAAATGTAATGTTATTATAGATTATAAGGGTCTTACGTTCTTGGAGCGTTTAGGGTCACTCTTCTCTTCCAGCTCTCGTCTGCGCTTCTTCTCTTGTAAGATCTCGTCTAATGTCTTAACTTTCCAGGTTTCCTTTTCGTCCCCCATCAGCTCCAAATCACCTCCCACTGCAAAACACAGGCATATATCAGCCACTGCTTCACAGAAACGCCGAGAAACCGTTACTTCTGCTTAATGTTCCGTCATCCAAGATGTAAAAATGAGTCTGAAATCTGAACGTTAAGCGCTGTTTTGAGTGTGTTTCGCTCACATGAAGTTTAACCGTGTAAGATAGTACTGAAACGACACGTACGCACATCTATTAAACCTCTCACTAGCGCGCGCTTATAAACGGATACTAAAACTATTATTATTGATAATCAGTCTTTTACTCACCTGTGATGTGTTCGGCGCGTTTTCACAACACCGGAAGAATAATTCACTTCCTCCTTCCGCATAATCACATCCGGGTCAGGAGGTTTGAAGACGTCGCACCGCCACCTTCCGGCGCTCGCGCGCAGAACAGAAATAACAGAGCTGTGATGAATGCTGTACTACAGTTGAATTCCTTTGTTAGTCATAATAAAATTTTGGGAAAACCGGGTGTAATTTATTCTTAATGACATTTATCCATCTAACAAGTTTTTGCATGAAAGCTTTAACCGGGAGAGCAATGCATGGGTTCTGTGAGAATAGAGCATGTGTTGAGAACCTGTCCAGAATCTCTGGCTTGACTTTCAAGACTGGCTTCATTCCAAACATATCCCAGCACACCCTTTGACCTAAACTAAAGATAAGAACCTAGACTTTTTGATAAATAACTTCATTATTTTGTGCAAACACGATATGTAATACAGCTATTGCATATTATTCATACAATAGCAATGCATTATCAATAGTTTATTGATTGTCCATAATTCCTCTTTTTCATCTTTTAAAGTCTTGCAGTCGTGAGGTAATTCACACAGCATTAGTCCACTGCATTTACAAAAATCATTCCAGGTTTATAAATGGTTTGCTTCAAATACTGACGAACACATAGAAGTTTTATTGGAATTACGTTATTTAACCACATGAGTTTCATTTTTGTAATTTAATTAGTTTTTATGTTTTCATTAAACTCTGAAACAGTTCCTTTATGAACCCGTTTGAGAAACCTTGACGTAACAATGTTTAATGCACTTCATGTTAATTACAACAAATGTAATATAGGCTATTTTCTTACTCTTTTTAAAAAAAAAAATAGGAATATGGTACAAGTTTATCATATTTAAATCGATGTGATAAACAAGTTAGGTCAAAAGTCATCAGATAGTAGTCTAAAATATGTAATGTAATGGATTACGTCACTAACTACAATTTTTATCATGTAATTTGGAATCAGTAACGGACTACAATTCGCGAGTAATCTACCCAGATCAACATACAATATACAGTGTGTGCAGAATTATTAGGCAAGCTGATATTCTGGTCATATTTTTTTTCCAAGAACATTTTACCAATTCCAAACCGCATCAATCTTAATAACTACTATTGATTTTGTATTTAATAATTTATAAGTGATATATAATTGTCCATGAAGGCTGATAGTCAGAAACTTCTTATTTCAGGTGTGCAGAATTATTAGGCAGGTTTTCTTTTACAGATAAAATGAGCCAAAAAAGAGATTGAACTCAAGAATAAAAGTTAAAACAATTATTAAATGCCCATGAGAAGGATGCAATACTAATGCAATAATAGAATTAGCAAAGTTAAGGCATGACCACTGGGCAGCGAAATGCTCATAGGGTCAGCAAGGTCAGAAAAAACAGGTGGAGAGGAAAAGACACGTTAACTGCAAAAGAATTAAGAATTAAGGTGAAGAATTAGGTGAGAAACCATCAGGAACCATTTAGTCTCCAGCACCATCATTTTCCAGAACTGCAACCTTCCTGAGTCTCCAGAAGAGCAAGGTGTCAGGTTCTCAGAGACTTTGCTTGGGTAAAAAATTCTTTAAAATGGCCCTCACTTAATAAGAATAACATGCTGAAGTGTTGTGAAATACATGAAGACTGATTTTGTATAGGCTTTATGGACAGATAAGTTGAGAGTGACTCTTGAAGGACCAGCATCACATCCTCTTGACCACTGTTTGAAGAATTTATCTTCCAGAATCTGGCAGTAAGTTTTAGGAGCACAAGAGTGTTGTCGTTATTATTATTTATAACTTATGTGTTTTTTGCCAACTCATAGAGACTTATATAAATTTATGGAGTTATTTTTGACCAGATGTTCCTCAGCAGTTAAAAAAATAAAAACAATGAATCAAAAATCAGTCACAATAGCTTACAGCAGCCCTGTCATCCAGATCACGATCATGCCTTTCCAAAATATATACATTTGAATAAGATGATTTTTTACAGCTACACACATATAAGCACAAATCTTGCACTGTATACATTTAATAAAGAAATGCAAAAGTCATACAAATCAAAATGTTACTAATGCACAAATAAAGACCCAATTATACAGACAATTCCCATTAGTGGTTATTGTACAAACATACATCGTTTTATATATCACATACACAACCCACCACAGCTGATAATAATTTTTTTTTTTTTTTTTTTAAATTGCAAAAATGTTCTGTCAGCAGATTCATCAAATCTGTGTCTGTCACATCATTTAAACAACGCTCAGAGAATCCAAACAGACTATAAAGAAAACAAATGGAAAAACATGTGAAGATATTGAGTAAAGAGAAAATAAAAACACAGCGAAACTTCAAGTCATTTGATAATCTGGACATAATCGGAAATTCCAGATCCAACATAAGTGAGACGATGAGCAACAGTGAAAGAAGAGAAACAAACCTGTCAGTTTTACAGTAAATCATCATCACAGGCTGCAGTCACTGCGTGTGGAATGAACCGAGTCAGAAAACACACAGAAACTAGATCAGGACTGGCGCTCTTGCAAAATATACTTATAAAATGCCATAATTTTTTATGTTGCACGAAGTCTAATTTAGGATGTTTTTAACATTGACATTAACAATGACATTATTCTCACAGAATCAATAATGCAAAAATAATGGTTCTTAAAACAATCTCTTAATGCAAACTATAATGGTATTATTTTGGGTAAAGTATGAGCTGGATGTTCGCTGCTGAGAGTCACTCGCTCTCTCAAACAGGATTTCTGATGTCTACATGTAGTCCACAGAATATTGCAGTTTTCACTAAGCAGAATTATAGGGTCCCAAAAACCACAGTTACGTAAGGCATGATTCGCTGTCGATCCACCGAGCTCTCAGCAGAAGGCTTTTATTGTGAAAGTCTGACGACAGCATCAGTGCAGGACTGAGTCCGGCTCGTTGTTATTTGGCGGAGGTGACGTCTCCGTCTTGGATGATGGGTTTCTGCTGGGACTCGGCTGACTGCTCGAGAGCGTGCTGGACCAGAGAGTCTCTCTGCATCTGCTTGGCTTTGTTGTAGAGCAGGACTCCCAGGAACACCATGACGGTCCCGACGGCGGACACCAGCGTGATGGGGTTACTGAACACGATGATGCTCAGCCAGATGGACAGAGCGTGCTTCACCGTGCTCGCCACACTGACGACGACAAAACACCATCAGCACAGCACCACAATCACAGAAACACTCAGGACTAGAACACAGTACTCTCAATGGAAACATCTAGGGAGCAGAAAATGAGTTGTTACACCACTTCCAACTGATCTCCATTACTTTTAAACTCGTTTGTGTCCCTGCAGCACAGAAGCAGTCATAAGCAGCTCAGGTATATTTGTAGCAAGATCCAACAATACATTGTATGGGTCAAAATTATACATTTTTCTTTTATGCCAAAAATCATTAGGATATTAAGATCATGTTCCATGAAGATATTTTGTAAGTTTCCTACCGTAAATATATAAAAACTTCATTTTTGATTAGTAATATGCATTGCTAAGAATTCATTTGAACAACTTTAAAGGTGATTTTCTCAATATTTAGATTTTTTTGCACCCTCAGATTCCAGATTTTCAAATAGTTGTGTCTCAGACAAATATTGTCCGATCATAACAAACCATACATCAATGGAAAGATTGTTTATTATTTATTCAGCTTTCAGATGATGTATAAATCTCGATTTCAAAAAATTGACACTTAAGACTGGTTTTGTGGTCCAGGGTCACATTTATGCATCATCTGAAATCTGAATAAATCATCTTTCCATTGATGTATGGTTTGTTAGGATCTGACAATATTTGTCTGAGATACAACTATTTGTAAATCTGGAATCTGAGGGTGCAAAAAAATCTAAATATTGAGAAAATCTCCTTTAAAGTTGTTCAAATGAAGTTCTTAGCAATGCATATTACTAATCAAAAATGAAGCTTTGATATATTTACGGTAGGAAACTTACAAAATATCTTCATGGAACATGATCTTTACTTAATATACTAATGATTTTTGGCATAAAATGGATAATTTTGTCAACAACAATGTATTGCTTATGACTGCTTTTGTGCTGCAGGGTCACATTTTACAAAACATGGCTCATGGCTTGAATCTGGTCCCAAACCCTAGAATACGGAAATGTGTTTGTGGTGTTTAACGCCAGTCCAGCTTCTGTGGCTATTTTCATGGCGAGAAATATTATGGCTAAATTATATCATGTTTTTATAGTTTATTTTTGCTAAAAACTCAAACTGTATTTGGCTGAACTCTGTTAAAAACGAGTTAAAACCAGCACAATCTAATAAAGCATGCTTCATGTTTATTAAAGTTTATTCATTGTATAAAGATGATCGCACTGCTTTTCCTCGGTTTCCAAAGATACTTAATCAAGAAACATTCACTTGAGACGCAACGAGATAAGAAGGCTTGTTTATAAGCGAGTTTATGATTAAAACAAGAACAAAAATCAGCTTAATTCAAAGGGGTAACGAGTCTTGGTTAACACTATAGATTAGGGAACACATCTTCACTATGAAGTCACAATGAACTCCTGATTTGCTGCTTATTGACAGCAAGGCAGTTGTTGTAGCAGTTATGATTAGGTATGAGGAAGTGTTAAGGGATCTAGAATATGGCCATGCATTAATATGTGCTTTATAAATACTAACAGCCAATATACTAGTGATATGCATGCTAATAAAAACTAGTTAATAGTGAATAGTGTTCCCTAATCATCACATTGATAGATAGGCTACATGTTCTTGTTTTAAGCAGAAACATAATGTTCAGTTTCTCAGAAAACAGGACTTCATATCTTCATTGTGAATCTCCAGTAAATGTTTAGATATTTGTTTTGGAAAACAAGACAAAAATACAGAGGTAGATATGACTTAACATTTCATGCCATGACTATGAATTTCTGAGACTTTCTGCTCCAATTTAAGAGCTTAAGTTATGCAAGACTCGCAGAAACCCAGATATTCATCTGATATTTGGTTATTTCATATTTGGGTTCATATTACAAAACCTGATAAAGGGCATGTCAAGGTCATATTTCACCACAAAAAAGGCCTAGATGAAGTACAGCGCTGGCCAAAAACACCACAACACTAGTATCTTCAGCAGATAAAAGATGGTTTAAGTCAGTTATTTCTATCTTCTGCTGGAGTGTGTCCGGAGGAAATATCAGATTACATTTACAAACATTCATTTAGCCATTAATTGAAGAACAGAACAAACTGAGACTAAATCCAGAAGAACTGTGTCTCTGCTTCAAGAAAGCTCCTGCGAAGCTCCTGAGAAACTCTGCTCGAGTGCAGCGAGGACAAAACCTGCTTTAAACACAAAGCATGCTCACAACAAATGCTGATTTCATTTAGTTCATAGAAGTTAAGAAAATCTATTTTTGACAGCATCCTCATTTTACAGCATTTTTACACAAGTGCCTAAAACTGTTAACAGCGCTGTAGCTCTGCAGGAGGTTTCTTGAAGCAGAGACACAGTTCTTCTGGATTTAGTCTCAGTTTGTTCTGTTTCTTCATGTCACTCAGACAGACTGAAGATGATCAGATCTCAAAGATATCACTGGATTATTACAATTAATGGCTAATGTTTGTAAATGTAAACTGATATTTCCTCCTGACACACTCCAGCAGAAGATAGAAATAACTGACTTAAACCATCTTTTATCTGCTGAAGACACTAGTGCGGTGTTGTTTTTGGCCAGCGCTGTGTGATGAGGTTGGCACCTGAAGGTGACGGGGGAGATGCGGCCCATGAGAGCGTAGGCCGTGACGCTCTGCAGGTGGAAGAGCACGCCGTCGAACAGCAGCAGCAGCACGATGTCTTGAGAAAGTCTGAAGGAGCGCTCGCTCTTCCCCATCAGCGGCAGGTCCTGAGACAGACACAGCGTCAGGCCTATTCTCATCCGCTTAGCATACACTCACGATCAGTGTTGGGGAGAAACTAGTTGTTACACTACTAGTAGTTACAAAAATACATGTAACTGTAATCTGTTGCTGAGAATAATTACAGTTACTTATAAAAATGTTTGATTTCAGTATCATAGCTACTAAACTATGTCTTGTTATGGTTTTAAATCTGCATTTAACCTCAGAACGATCTCAAAGTAAGAAGCGGTGCTAAAGTCTGATTTTGAGGTGGCTGTGCT